>NC_056747.1:587512664-587792664 GCF_019279795.1 Protopterus annectens | reverse complement strand
TGCTGGTATTTCAAATTTTACATTTACACCTTGTTTCAGATCTTGTTTTTAGGATAATAGGAAGTTATTAGGCTAATAGCCCTAAGGCCCTTACAAGCTTAGCCAATTTCTATGTTTATTTCCATGATCAGCATCTAATGCCCCTGCCAAAGAGGAACATGGGTGGAACCTACACGGTGAATTTATGGCTACCCATATAATCGTCCAGATTGCATTTGAAGAGGGCCAATGAGGTGCTCTATCTGACATTAAGTAGGAGTATGTTCCAAAGGTGTGGTAACCTCTGGGAAACACATCTGTCCACCCAGCAGGTTCTATTAATGTCACATACCAGGTTAAATTCTTTAGTGCGAGTAATCCATGTACCATTTGACTTGCGTATATGCATTTCCAATAAAGCAGGGTCAAAGATTGCCTTATATAGAAGGCAGAGATCACCTCTGAGTAGTCTGTATGAAACAGAATAACGTGACAGTGATTTCAAACAATCCACATAGGACAGATGCTGAAGACCTTGAACTTTCCTTGTGAGGAACTTTTGTGGTCTCTCCAATTGCTGCAGGTAATTGGAAAGGAATAGACCAAAAGGGGCGTTGTACTCAGTTATTGGCCTGATGAGGGAAGAGTACAGGGAGGTCATAACTTCTTTTTTTCTGGAGGCAATGCCCTTAGTTATAAGATGAGCAATATAGAATGCCCTTCTTACCACTGTGGAGACATAGTAATCAAAGGTAAGGTTGCTGTCAATCTGTGTGCCCAGGTCTCTCAGCAGTGAGTGCGTACTTAGGGTGTTGCTACTGATGTGGTAGTTAGCAGGAACATCGCTCTTACTGAAAGGGATGATAGTGCATTTTTTTACATTGAGTTTAAGGCTATGGCTTTGGCACCAATCATTTGTTTGTGTAAGACCCTCTTGTAGGATGTTGACATCATTTGGAGTTTCTGTGACTGCTCCCAGTTTGCAGTCATCAGTAAACGTTGTCAGCCACAGACCTTTAGTCTTTGCTTCTACTTTGGAGAAATAGATTCCAAACAGTAGAGATCACAGGACTGATCCCTGTGGAACACCACTGGTTACAGATCTGCTTTTAGAGGTGGATTCCCCTATTTGACTATATGCGTTCTATCAGTGAGCCAATTAGCGACCCATCTAATGATATAAGGCTCGATACCTAGCTGGGTGAGGTTTGTCAATGATACCTGGGGTGGGGGGGATAGTGTCAAAAGCCTTAGTTAAGTCTAGGTAGGCTGTATGCACAGATTTCTCCTCATCCAGGGCCTTGGTGACTGTCTCGAAGAAGTCCACCAGGTTTAACAGCCATGATCTCCCTTTGAAAAATCCAAACTGAGTAGAGTCAAGTGTTTTGAGAGTATCTATATCTTTGCTGATGAGGTCCATGATGATTCGCTCCATGGCCTTGCAGATAAGTCTAGTCAGACTAATAGGTCTATAGTTTCCGGGGTCAGTGAAGTACCACCTTTGTGCAAGGGAATAACGGTGGCCATTTTCCATTCACCTGGGATGAAGCAAGTGCTTAGACTATGTTTGAAAACAGTACCAAATGGTGTTGCTAATTCTTGTTGCAGCCCACGTAGGACACAGCCTGGGATGTTATCAGGTCCCAAAGATTCCATATTTTTTAGAGAGAGCATTTATGATCTGCTCTTTAGAGATACAAGGTAGGAGACAGGTGGTAGGGATGTCATGGGGTACACGTGGCACAGACAGGGGAGTGAAGTTTTTACAGAACCTGTCAGCCAACAGGTTAGCTATGGCCACAGGCTCAGTATATGTAGTATCATTAACTATCAGTTCAGCACAGATCTGGGCCTTTCTTTTTAGCTTACAGATGTAACTAAAGAATGCCTTATGGTTGTCCTTAGTTGAGGAAGATAATTTGGATTTGTAGTTTGCTCTGGAGAACTTCACAAGAAGTCTTATTTGCTTGTTTAAGATGAGGAGGGAGGGTTTCCAGTTTAGGGCTCACTCCCTCTTACTCTTAGACAGCAATTTCCTCCTCTTATTGTAAAGCCAGTTAATGGCAGTTGTCCACCAGGCAGGTTTGCTCTCCCCTGAGGAGCTTGTTTTGGTCCTATCAGGCATGGCCAAGTCAATGCAGTTATAGAGGTGTTTGTATAAAGCATTGTTGTAGAACTTGGAATAGTTGCCAGTTCCATCTGCGGGGGGAGGTGCAGTGAATCTGTTTATACCACCCTGTAAAAGGTTATAATCTACTTTGGAGAAGTTTTTTAGTTTACTTGTTGCTAGGGGGGAGTCAGGTGTGATGGTTACTTTGAATGAGACTGATGTGTGGTCAGATCTCACCAGGGAAGATTTTTACCTGAAGATTTTAACTAGTATATTAGGAAACCTGAGGGTAATGATATAAACTGGGCATGCTGTCATTTGTATACCTGTATCTCTGTTGTGTGCACCCCATTTTCATTCGAAATGCACTGGACACCTGTATGATCAAGAATTTAGAACGTTTCAGAGATTCAGCAGTGCATAGCTAACACAATGGTAATGCTCTTCTGTAAGTTCTACTGTTGCAGTTATTAATGGGTTCAGTGAATCATTTGTGACACCTGAATTTTAGGAAAATGTATACAGTGGAATTCAGATCCAACAGAATTTTGAAATTTTCAAAGCCCATTTACTGAAACAGATTAACAGTATGACTGTTAAATGGTGCTTCAGTGTTCCATACAAAAGCCATACAAGCTAAAATATGTTTTGCAAATTATATCAAATTGTTACATAACTGGTGTCTAATATTAATGAACATAACAACAATACAAAATCCTTGTGACACAGAATGAAAATTATTATTATTGCATGCGGGATTTTATTCCTTGATATGCTGATAGCGTGTTCAAACTCAATGTATATTTTATATTTTATGCTTTACATTTCACATGTTTCAGGACTTTTGTACTATTTCAGCTTAAACTGTACTTGCATGCTTAAGTCTAAGCATAGTTAAAAAGTATCAGTTTAGTAAAATGCAAAGAAAAAACAAATACAAAAATAACATGCAAACAATAAAACTGAAACATTATTAAACAGACATATGAGAATGAATAATAAAAACAAATGCTGTAACAACATTCAATCTGCAACAAAATAAAATCTTTCTATAGATGTCCACAAACAGTCTAGTTATAGATGAAAAAATGTACAGATATAAACAGATGCCAATGGTCATAAGAAGAAACCCACCAGATCAAAAATGTCCCAAGTCCTAGTCTGCCAAAACAAAAGTCCAAGCTTACTGAAGCAGGAGACCCAAATGAAGCCAAGGAAGTCACAGACAGATAAGTGGAGAACATGACTGTAACACTGGTGGGTATTCAAAATCAATTACCAAGTATGCAAGATGAGTGCACGCTATCTTAGATGCATTGTAAGACAACTCTGATTCATAGGCCCTCATCTCTGCAAAGAACTGTCACTGTATACTTCACTCATCAAACGAGTGCCCCATGTTAATGGGGCAGTATGTAGGACTGGACAATGGAAATGACCATCTTGGCAAGCTGTCCTGTTAGAGGACTTCTATAGTATGTGATTCACAAATACCTGAACTACATATGTTCTAGGGATGCAGAGATACAAGTGTGAGTGATTTTTTTGTGGAGCACACGTCTGTTACATTGCTAGAGATCCAAGCACAATGAACACAATGACTGGAGCCACTTTAACCACACAGCTAGCCAAAAAAGCAAGTCATGCTGTGTGTGTGAATAAAAGTGAGTATGTGCATGCGTGTGCATATCTGTGTGCCCCTGTGTGTGTGAGAGCACTAGGGCAATGCACAAGTAGGTGTGTGTGTGTGTGTGTGTGTGTGTGTGTGTGTGTGTGTGTGTGTGTGTGTGTGTGTGTGTGTGTGTGTGTGTGTGTATTTGTGGTGTTTTTTGGACTGCAGATCAGTGCCTCAGTGTAGTCCTCTAAGTATCTGCCCTACATAGTAGTTTCCCTTTTTAGGCACGTGATGACTATGAATTGGTAAATGGTACTGCAGCACCACTCACCTTATCCATATAGATTATGATGCACTGCAGCTCAATTTACTAAGAACAACATGTACTGTAGCAACTTAGCCAACAACAAACTAGGAGGTAAAACTGTGACAAATGCAAATTTTCAAAGGCCATTACAAACAGAAGTCTGAAGTCCATAGTAGAAACAGTCTGGCAAGAAACTCCTCACTAGTATGTATATGAAACGTGTTGTTTTTATCAGATGTTTTGACTGCACAATCTGTTGTATCTCACCACAATAACTATCTAAACTAATAGTAGTGTTTTTTATACTGGGCCACTTATAGTGGTGTTAAATGCAAACCGATTTCTCACAAGTTTCCATAATGTGTTTCAAGTTATTAAAAACAGAGAAAAACATCAGCATTATTTATGTTGTATCTAATCTGAGTAAGGCAGGTCAATTACAATATGACAGCCAGCATAGTGACTATGGACAAAACTACAAACAGGGGACCTAGATAAAAATTGATCATATTCAGAGTGCAAGCACTACAGTAACATAGGCTACACCCAGAAAATGTGCCCTAGCCAGCCATATACCTCCTCCATCTTGCACTCTAATGGGAAACACCAACTTATACACACACACTGCCATCTCTCAGAACTGCACAATGATTTATGCCCCTGATGTACTGCACAGTTTGTGTCAACCTTAACCACAGAAATCTGATTCCCTGTGGTCCATCATGTGTGTCAATGAAAACTCCTCCTCAGAGAAGAAGTTGTTAACTAACATTTCATTATGACTGAATCCTTAAATACAGGTTTTGTCTGCATCTCAGCATTAAAGTCGTATGTCAAGATTTCAGATAGTTTCATACCTCTCGACTTCTTAGTACAAGAAATCTGGACAAAGCCAAAAATAATGGGGGGACAGATTTTAATTACTGCTCTTACAAACTTACAACAGTATTCCTCTGCCAGTCTACATTTTTATATGCCACACAACAGTTGTCACACAAGAGCTTCATAAATTCACATGCCAAATGTATTCCCAAATCCTAAACAAAGTGAACACATTATGTAGTTGCCTGACTGTCCTCAGTTCAACTTCAGCTAAGTGAATAAAAAAACTGTATCTTTATAATAAATTAGTCATTATAAAGTAACACTAAGGCACACCAAAGTTTTGCAATCTGCATAACAACATCACTCCTGGTATAGATAAAAACATTCATCTTCAATTATTTCTGTCACTCGTACCCTGAATAATGTAATTGCACAATACTGAAAAACTTGTATCTTACCACAAGAACTATCCAAAGCAATACAAGGCTTTTTTATACAGGGTCACTTTCATGGCAACAAATGCAAACAGACACTCAGAGAAGAACACTTTTTTGTCAGATTTAAGCACTCAAATATGATGCATGCATTATTTTCAAAGACTCACATAAGGGCAAATATTGTTATGTGCTTTTGTTGTTCCAATATATCTAAGTTATGTGTTGATGGGATTTGTTCTGCTGTTCTTACAGTAAGATCTATGACCACTAAAATGAAGTCTGAAACAAATTCCAAACAGATAATGGTAAAATATATCTAGAAGATTTGACATTACAGGGGAGTTTTAACATCTGTTCCCGCTTTCCAAACGAGTCACATGTTGTGGGGAAAAGAGAGCTGAAGAATACAGATGTGTTTTCCATACTAATAACAAACTCAAAAATTACATATGTAGCAAAACGCAAATGTCTCACTAGTATCTGGAGTTTTGTAAGCATTATGGAAATTTTAAATTGTAGTTTTGCATCAAATACATTTTCATTGCAAAGCAGAATACAAGTGTCTTTTTTCTGAGGCATCTGCTTTCCTTTGATTTTGTCTTTTATTTGCTGTCCTTCAAAAATAATGATTTAACTATTTAATGCCATCCTCATTGTTTTACCGAGAGATATAAAACAATGACATAATTTAACCAGAAAATCCACACAGAAATATATTCTGTCTCCAAGCATGTAACTGATTGTCAAGAAACACAAAAGTCTAGTTTCTTGATAATGCATTTCAGTGCATTTGCCACCTAAATGCAATGTGCCACAACTCGTTTTTCTGCAACAATATGTCAGTTAAGCAGTGATAACAGTGCTAAAATTCACAGTTTATTTTTCTTTCTTAATATTTGATCATTTTCTTTTTATCCAGTCTACATTCTCTACACATTCGAGCCCCATAACCTGAACATTCACAGGGATGTCTGGCCTTTTGTCTTTGTCCCCGGCATGCGTTTTCTGACAGAGTTCTGCAGTTCATCCATCTTTGTCATCAGTATCATCTGCTTTCACTTAAATTAGTATGCAGCCATCCTGCTGAGGAGTGGGTGTCTAGGGTTATCTGACATGAATTTTAAGACGGTGCAGCACACAAGATATATGGCATAGCAGAGATCATGTCTCTCTCCTGATAGTTCTATTATTGTGTTGCAAACTGCTTCTGTGAGATGGACATGCATTGGACTCTGCAGTCCCTTCTGAATAAAATGACGCCCAAGCATTTGGGTGTTTAATCATTATCCTATGCATACTTACTGGCCTTGGAGTCATTCTTAAAGATATCCAGTGGTACAGTCAATAATGTTATATCTGACCAGTGGGCTTTGGAATGGCAGTTTGGTAGTATTAACTATGTAATATTTAAAGTTTAACAAATGCATCTATGAAAAATGTATACCTGTGTGGAGGAAAAAAGCGTTCCTTCATTTATGAATGTTAGTAAAAGTGGTTTCCATAGCAGACAGACAATGAGGTAGTCTCTAAACCATGGAAACAGCAAAGAAAACTGTGCATGCAGGCAGACACACACACACACACACAGACACACACACTAAGCTGATGACTAGTATTTAAAGTGTGAATGAAGAATGCCTTTTGCTCATCTGAGCATGCAAAGAACTGCACTGCACAATCTTACAAACTTTTTTATTTTTATAGGTGATACGACTTGCTGCTTACAAATTTTAAAAAGTATTTATGCTTGCATATCAGTTTCTAACATATACTACAAACAGGTATATATTTTACAAAGTTGTGGACAACATAAAAAGACACCTGATTACTCCTTTCTGAAGACATAGAATTTGCTGTGGAATGCTGTACTGTACTGAACAATGTTAAGTCCATCAGCAACATTTACAAAGCATATGTAGTACTTTCCATGATTGCTGGCAGATACCTGAAGTCAGATTTGTACTTGAATCTGACTAAGTCTGGGGGACAAAAGTGCTATGTACTAAGTCTGCCCTGTTAATACTGAGTGAAACAGAGATGAGGCTTGTCAGAAAAGAATTCAGGCATCAGTAGATTATATAATTCATGAAAAGAACATCTTCGGTGAGAAGCAAAATCTATTCAATAGCTGCTTGAACCTACAAATTAATTATTTCCATCTCTGATGTCACTGCACAACCCATTGAATTTAAATTCCAAATTGAGCTGCAAAATGCTCTAATATGAGACATGACACTTTTCTGTGTTAATCACTCAAGTATGACGATGAATTACATCCCAATCCTCCAAAGGCAGACTGCTGGTCTGTTGGACCCCAGCCATAAACAAACTATACAATAGAAGGAGGAAGCTACTACATGATAGAGCAAAATCCCAAAAAGGGAAGGCATCTCTGATCAGTATTAGCAAAAAACTACGGGCACTCATAAAATCGTCTAAGGCCAGCTTCGAGAGAAAAATTGCACAGGACACTAAGGATAATCACAAGGCTTTCTTTAGTTATGTTAGGAAACTGGATGGGAATTCCCCGATATGCTCAGAATTAGTCCAAAATGACAAAAAATACACCAAACCCACAACACTGCCAACATCCTAGCTGACAAGTTCAGCGCAAACTTCTCCCCACCAAAAGGGCAAATATCTGTCCCAGCAGAGTGCTGCCCCCCCCCCCGACATCTCAGATGCTCAGGTAAGAGCTGCCTTTGCCAAAGCAAAAAACACAGCATCAATGGGACCAGACGGTGTCCCGGGCTGCGTCCTACATGAACTCCAAGAAGAGCTAAACCCAAACATAAAACTACTGTTCAATCTCAGCCTTACTACAGGATATGTACACAAAGAGTGGCGTACAGCAACAGTGGTCCCACTCCACAAAGGTGGTGCCTTAACGGATCTTGGAAACTATTGCCCCATAAGCCTGACTAGCTTGGTCTGCAGAGCTATGGAAAGGATCATAATGGACTTCATAAATAAAGATATTGGGGACCTACAGACACTGGATCCTACCCAGTTTGGCTTTGTTAAGGGCAGATCCTGCCTCTTAAACCTGGTTGATTTCTTTGAAACAGTCACCAAGGCCATTGACGAGGGGAAGGTGGTCCACACAGCCTACCTGGACCTCACAAAAGCCTTCGATACAATACCCCACTTGGGCATTATAGATAAGCTCACCAGCTTAAATATAAACCCCTATGTCACTAGATGGGTTGCAAACTGGCTCAAGGACAGAACCCACATGGTTAGAATTGCTGGAGCCATGTCAGACTCCAAACCAGTTACAAGTGGTGTCCCACAAGGCTCAGTCCTGGGACCTCTCTTGTTCGGTATATATTTCTCGGAGGTACTGGCCAACATGGAAGGACTGTGACTGACCAAGTTTGCAGATGACTACAAACTGGGAACCATAATCGACACTCCAGCCGATACAAGCATCCTCCAAAAGGGCCTCATAGAAACAGACAACTGGTGCCAGAGCCATGGCCTCAAGCTAAACGCCAAAAAGTGTATAGTCATCCCCTTTGGCAAAAACAAAGTGCCCACAAATTACCACATAGGTGGTAATCCATAAGTACAGAAGAAGTAATTAGGAACCTGGGGACCTAAGTTGATAGCAATCTCTCATTTGACAACCACGTGGCCAAAGTGGTTAGAAAAACATTTTATATAGCCCACCTAATCATGAAGGGATTCACATCTAGATCAGGGAGGTCATCGTGCCTCTTTACTCATCCCTCATCAGGCCCATAATTGAGTACAATGCCCCTTTTGGGATGTACCTTACCAGACACCTGCAGCAACTGGAAAGACCCCAAAAGTACCTCACCAAGAGGATCAAAGGGCTCAAACAGATGCCATATGCTGCCCGGTTAAAGAAACTCCAGCTCTACTCAGTGGCATACCGCCTGCTCAGAGGCCATCTGTGCCTGACGTATAAAGCCATGTCCAACCCGGAATTAATGGACATGCTGCACCTCAGAAAATCCAAATCCCTTCATGTTATGCACTCGAGAGACTTGAACCTCAGCACTGAAATAAATAGAACATGCTGGAGGGACAGATTCATAACCCAGAGGCTCCCTTCACTCTGGAATAAAATCCCAGTCCAGGTTAGGCAGAGTCCCTCACTGACTCTCTTCAAGAGGAATCTTGATGAGTGGATGGGAGATCGTAGGTTTACCCCGGGTATCACTTCTGTGTCACTGTTAGACAGAGGCACAGTATTCTAACCTCGAAAAAGGGCCTAGCAAAATTAATTTAAAATGGGTGGCGAAAGCCAAACACACTCTGGCTAGGCTTATAAATGCCCTATGGCAGATAGCCTAGTATGAACCTATGAGCATTTCAATAAACAATGATATTCAATGATATTACAAATCAGTTATTGATAACCGCTGTGTATATGCCCAGTTCCATCTATTATCTCTCCTCCAATTATCTTAAAGGATGGCTAGAACAACATTAATGCAAGTTTTCTTCAGCTCACATAGCCAGCATAGGCCAACTAGGTGGGTGCCTAGGGCGCTGCTCTAATTCTAACAGGGGTGCTTTTCCAGTAATCTGGATGGTGTAGGCAGACCAGGATGGGGGCATAGGGTGGTGTTGGGGGGCATGTGGAGACTATTTGCCTACGGCACCAGTTGACGAAAGGCAAGTCCCGCAGCCCCATGTCCATTTTCCTCCATACAAGTGATGGTACACAACCACAAACAAACAAAGCATGTTTAGCTATTTTGCCTTGTGCAACATTTCAGTGGTATTCACCTTCTACAATCCACACCACACTGAGTTTGGATGCATCTTATGATACTGTCTTTAAGAATCCATCTCCCTGGCTTTTTTAAACACATAGACAGGCATATATATATAGATGTTAAAATAACTATAGATACAGATACAGATATTCTCCAGCAATTAGCAAAGATGATTAAGGATCTGTTTCTGATGGTCCAGTGGTCTAAGGTTTGTTCCCTTATCCTGCATTCCTCAACTGTGTGACCCTGATCAAGTCACTTAATAAACAGACAGCACTCCTGGGCTGAATCTCAAAAAGGTCCATGGAGATCAGCGCTCTACTCCAATTAACAAGTGCAAATACAAATAAATACATGAATAAATAATTAAAGAAAGAAAGAAAGAAATATAGTTTTGGTCCAGAGTTTTTTTTTTTAGTTGCCTTTCAACAGACATGGATTTACCACACATGATTCTTCAAAACCTGATTCACCAATCCAAGTTCAATGAACCCTGGCATGGGAAAGACAGAACATGCCCTCACCGAAGGAAGCATTATAGCATTCAATGGGAATTTTGCCCAACTGAGTTTGGGGAAGATGAACATTGCTATGGGGC
Source organism: Protopterus annectens (assembly GCF_019279795.1). Taxonomy (NCBI): domain Eukaryota; kingdom Metazoa; phylum Chordata; order Ceratodontiformes; family Protopteridae; genus Protopterus; species Protopterus annectens. Next base: position 587,782,042 of record NC_056747.1, on the reverse strand, counting down.
ATTTAGCAATAAATCCTATTTCCTTCAGCTAACTATTCATCTAGTGATCTTCTTATTCTAACTCATGATGAGTTAGCTATACTGCAACCTGACAAAGCTTGACTCCACAACAAGAAATATACTCAGATGCAGATATAGAAAAGCAGAAAAAAATGCAAGAGAAGGAAATTGTTTAGGATGGAAAACAATGTGTATAGAAGGGAAATAAGCAAGCAGGCCACTACAGAATAATCAATAAATCATTTTAGTAGAAGCATAAGTAATCACAGTATATGGGAACTTGTATAATGAAGTACCCAGACTGACAACATGTGATCATATATATCATTCTCTGAGATTAATAAAAAAATTAAAACTAACATGTCATGCAAGATATTACCCCTATTAGGGACCATGTCTCTTCAAAATTCTTTCACAGTCTTGCTCACATAGTTATAGATTTACTAAATTACCCTTATCCACAAAAGAAGAACTATTTTATAAGAGATTTTGTTTATATAATAAACAATACAGATGCCTGTTCTCAGATTTGAGGCATGTCTTCATGACCTTGTGACATGTTTTCTTGCAGGTGTTAAGTTCCAAAATAAAAATGCGTGTGACAAACATAGCATCAGAAATATCACCCAGAAGTGATGAACTGCTGGTTTCACTTCATGAAACCAATTTATTCTATTGAGTTTTTTCCACCTCCTCCCATGCGGAGTCAAATGTGTGCAATCAAAAGATAAATCAATCTTACAATTCCTCTAGCAACTCTGTCATTACTCTGGGTACTCAGTAATCATTTAGCAATATTCTAAGGAGAATGAATGGTTTTGTGCAATTATGTGGAAATATGGGTAGGATGAAAACTGCTATGGGGCATTTAGTAATAAAATCACATTTCCTTCAGTTAATTATTCATCCAATGATCTTCTTGGTCTAACTCATGATGAGTTAGCCATCATAAAAACATATTTCAAGTAAAAATGCTAAGTTCTGATAACTCTAACACCTTTATAGCCTTCTGCCTAGTTCTTTAGAAGAAGTTTGAAGTATCCCTTGAATGTCTTATCTGTTTATCCTTTATTGACTGGGTAAGTCCCACTCGGCTAGTGGCCTGTTTCCAGGAGAGACCTGAGATGGTATTTATACTACAGAGGGAACTTCCCCTACCCTTTTTGATAGGTACCATGGAATCTTTTATATCCATTTGAGCTACCACCAACTCAAGCAGCCAGGAGTTCAATTTAACATCTCACCTGCAGGACAACACATTCAGGAGTACAGCACCCCCCACCCCAAAGCTGTATTGCAATGCCAGCAATTGATCTACGTCATGTGGGGAAAAATACAGCCTTCTACACCAAAGGCTACTTGTTGCACCACTGACATTGCATATGATGCTCCTCTTAATCCTAGAAGTTTTGGTTTGTTTCAAATAATGAATGGATCATGCAGGAAAGCCAGACCCTGCTTTAAGTCCAAGTAGCATTTAGGTGCCGTAGAAGGGCAAACCTTTACCATCTTACTCTGCTGAATCCCCAAGACCAGACCTCTCCTTGCTCACCTTAACAGCTTTGCCATATCAAACACCTCTCAGAACTTCCCCATCAGATCATATGTGAAGAATAAGTTCAAGTCAACCTACTGGATAGCTAAATATTTTCAAACAGTTGCTAATTTTATGTACATTAATGACTTAAAACCTGCTTGAGTCTCCTTTATGGGATGCATCATCTATTCCAGGTGATCAGCTGCATCCATCTTTGAGAGGACAAGCTCCAAGCTTTCAACCATCATAATGCTTTCCTTCTTCTTCAGTTTCTGGGGTGCACAAAATTCTTGCCAATCTATTGTGATTGAAGTGAATGCAGAGTAAAACTAGGAAACTTATAACATCCTCTGATTTACTCTGGATAAATATAATTACCCATTAAATGTCAAGGGGAGCCCAAAGGAAAAGCCCACAAGGCTGCATTCCCAGTTGCTTACCACACTTGAGTTAGAATGTGTCACTGTTTCTATTGCAGACTTCACAGCTTTAGGCACCAACAATACCTTTATAATCTCTAACTTTTCATCTGTGAAAAATCAGTGTTTTCCAAAGAAATCATAAATGAGTTTATACATTCCTTAGTACTCATGTTGTTTTGCATATCATTCAATTCCCTTTCTCAAAATATGTTGGTGACAGCCCTACACTGGCCCAGTAATCAAGAAGTCTCAATCCTCACCACTGGCAAAAGCTAGGGGACATGCACACTGGGAGGATGATAAGTACACACTCAGTAAAGTACAATTTCCCTTAAAAGCACACAGAGACCACAGTCAGTATGGGGCTGGTTTCTCCCTCTTTCTCCAGATCCCCAATAAGACTTCCCACTGGCACAGCTATAGGGTTGAGATGTCAGCTAAGTGGCAAAGCCAAAACCTTCAGCACCCTCTCTGCCCAATCATTGCTTCATGTCCCTGCCCAAGTAGCTGAGACACACACAAACACACACACATGCACACACACACACACACACACTGAGGTTTGATTTAGATACAAGCAGGCACACTCCTAGGAAAGGCTGGTACAGGTTTACTAGCTAAGCTCACTTCTGCCCACACTATAAGGTAGTTTCCATTGCCACCAATCACTCTTTTCAGCTACTTTTAAGGCCCTTAACAAAGGGTGTCTAATCCTACTGTGTAATGTTACTATTAATCCAAATGGTAGTCTGACCATGACTTGCAAGGCTGTTTAGGCGTGACCTGTACAGTGTCACCAAATACATATGCAGGTACTTTAAGAGCTTAAATATGTCTCACAAATATCAACCACAAAGTTAGGTTTAAATATATTTAATAATACATATAAAAGAACAGTACCCCACTCAGGTATTGTTGACAAACTCAAGAGGTTAGGTACAAACCCGTATGTCACCCAGTTAATAGCCAACTAGCGCACAGACAGGAACCAGGAATTTAGAATCGGGGAGTCCACCTCTGCAAAGAGGCCAGTCACAAGTGGAGTCCCTCAGGGATCAATACTTGGACTGCTCCTTTTTGGCATTTACATCTCAGAAGTCAAGGCTAATGTCAGTAGTCTCTAGCTGACTAGATTTGCATATGATTGCAAACTAGGAGCTGTCATTGAATCTCACACTGACACAAATGTTCTCCAGGAGGGGCTGACAGACAAACAACAGATGTCAGAGATATGGACTAAAACTAAATGGCAAGAGATGCATAACAGTAACCTTTGAGAAGTCATCCATCCCTGGTAACTATCATATTGGCAACACACCCCTTAAAGTTTGCCCAGTAGTCAGGGACTTAGGGACACACAGAGATAGTAATCTAGCCTTTGATCATCACATGTCTACAGTGGTGAGGAAATCATTCTGTGTTGCACAACTTATAAACAAAGGTATGCACCTACGTCCAAGGAAGTCATTGTTCCACTGTATTCGGCATTCATCAGACCTATCATTGAGTACAATGCCCCTTTTGTATGTATCTAACCAGGCATATCCAACAACTGGGGCATCCACAGAGGTTCATCATTAAAAGAATACAGGACATAAGTAACATGTCCTATGCAGACTGCCACATGGCTCTATCCCTGTATTGTGTCTCCTACAGGCTTTTTAGGAGAGATCTATGCCTGGCATACAGGGCATTGTCAGACCCCACTCTGATGGACCTCTGGCATACCCACAAAGCAAACAGTACCAGGATTACCTGTTCTAAAGACTTAAACTTTGCCTGTGACATAACTATGACCTGCTGGAGAGATAGGTATGTATCCCAAAGACTACCATGTCTATGGAACAGGCACCCATCCATGTGAAAGAGTTCCTCCCTAATCCAGTTCAAGTGTAACTTGGACAATTGGATGGGAAACCAGTACATCATCCCTGGTTTGGCACCTCTCTCTCTGATGCAAACAGGTAACCTGTAAATGGTTAATCTCCCAGGCCCATGCTTACACTTATCAAAAGTATCAAAACTCAGAGATTTGGGATGCGTGGCTAGGCTGAAAAAGGCTCTTGTGGTTGTTAGCCTAGTAAAACCTATGAACAAGATAATACTCTGTAAAATCAACACAGTAACTTCAGAGTTGAAAATCAAAGGAAATATTTTAAAACAACATTGCAGGACAGTCTCAAATAAATACAGAAAACAGCTAAACTAATTTTTACTATATTCTTGTCTATATCTAAAACAGATAATATGCCCTAAATCTTACTCACACAGCAAGGCAAGTGCAGATGGTGATGATGAGTGGATGTTCTTGCTAGGTCCAAGACAAAATACAAAATGGACAGTCTGTCTCTGAGAGATTTCTTAAATTAATATCACATTTTACTGCTGGCTTAGCTTGAATGACATCATTTTTTGTCATGTGACTTCAATTCCCAGGCTAAAACAGAAACTAACAGAATTTAACACCTCTGTATTCAAAATACATATCTTTTACATGTTTGCAGATCTTGGAAGTCATAAAACAATAAAACACTTTTACATTTGAAACCTAGCAATTAAATATTTTTCTTTCAAAGCAACACAAAAACTTCTAGCTCTGGACATTGTGTCTACCTCTGAACTGAAATTGAGAGATAACATATTTTGTTTATGGCACAGCTATAAAGTAACTGAACCTCAACTATTCTTAAGTTTTGCAAGTTAATTTATGTTCCAGCAGGGTACACTGTGGATACATCTTAGCTCAGTACATAATATACAGTTCTCTATTAATCATATCAATATTCACAAATGACATAGAATTATTTACAAAATTCCAGATAGCGGGGCTGGCAAAATTTCCCTATATCACATTTCTTCCCCACCCCTGAAAACTCAAGTTATTTTTTTTCAACTGATCCTTGAGAAACATTGCTTGAGAGGGTTGGGTTGAGCTTATAGGTTCATAGGTCGGTACTAGGCTATTGGCCCCTAGGGGTTATATAAGCCCAGCCAAACAGTACCCTGGCTTTCACCACCCAAGAAAATTATTTTCCTGTGCCCCTGTCCAGCAGAGCCACAGAAGTGATCCCTGGGGTGAATTTCCTATCTCCCATCCAATCATCAAGATTTTTCTTGAAGATTGCTCATGAGGAGCTTTGCTTGTTCCAGAGTATGTGAAGTCTCTGGGACAGAAATCTATCCCTTCAGCATGTTCTGTTTATTGTGGTGACAAGGTTTAGGTACCTAGAGCATGTAGCTCGGCGGGATTGGGATTTCTTTAAGTGGAGCATGTCCAACAGATCTGGGTTGGACATAGCTTTGTATATTAGGCAGAGATTGCCTCTGAGTGGGCAATATGCGACAGAGTAAAGCTGGAGTTTTTTGAGACAGTCTGTGTAGGGCATCTGTTTGAGGCCAGTAATCCTCTTTGTGAGGTATTGTTGTGGCCTTTCCAGTTGTTGTAGATGTCTTGTGCGGTACATACCAAAAGGGGCATTGTACTCTATAATGAGTCTAATGAATGATGAGCAGAGAGGGACAATGACCTGTTTTTTCCTGGATAAGAAACTTTTGTGATGAGGTGTGCCACATAGAAGGATTTCCTGACTACTGTGGTGATGTAATTATCAAAGGAGAGACTACTGATCACCAGTGTCCCAAGGTCTCATCACACTTTCAGCGTTAAGTAGACTACCACCTATGTGGTAGTTCATGATTACAGAGTTTTTACCAAAGGGGATGACAATGCACTTTTTGGCATTGAGCTTGAGGCCATGGCTTTGACACCAGGCATCTGTCTCAGTGAAGTCCTTTTGTAGGATGTCCACATCATTAGGAGTTTAGATTATGGCTCCTAGTTTGCAGTCATCTGCCAACTTCGTTAGCCAAAGACCTTCTGTGTTAGCCTGTACTTCAGAAAAGTAGATACCAAACAAGACAGGACCCAGGACTGAACCCTGTGGTACTCCACTTGTCACTAGTCTGAAGTTGGATTTGGAGTCTGCTACTTTCACAGTGTGGGTTCTGTCAGTGAACCAGTTGGCAATCCATCTTGTGACATAGGGATTTATACCTAGTTTAGTGAGTTTATCTATAATTCCAGAGTGGGGGATGGTGTTGAAAGCCTTGGTGAGAGCTAGATAGGCTGTGTGAACCACCTTACCCTCATCTACGGCTTTGGTGACTGTTTCAAAGAAGTCTATCAGGTTTAGGAGACATGATCTGCCTCTTACAAACCCGAACTGGGTGGGGTCCAGAGTTTGGAGATTACCAATGTCATTGTTTATAAGTTTCATGATGATACATTCCATAGCCTTCTGGGAATACCTTGCCCCATTCCCTGTCTTGAGAGCTCATCTGCATTGCCATTGCTAATCCGCCTGCAGTGCTGCACTTTCCTATCATATGCTTGCAACCATAGGCTCCACCTTAGTAACTTGGCATTTTGCTGGCTGCCTCAGTGTAGCCATGTTAAGGAATTGTGGTCTGTAACTACTGTAAATTTCCTTCCATACAGTTAAGGCTGAAGTTTCTGCAGGGCCCACACTATTGCTAGGAATTCCTTTTCTACAGCTGCATAGCATTCCTCCCTGGGTTGCAGCCTACAACTGAGGTATACCACTGAGTGCTCTTCTCCCTCTGAGGAAACCTGGTTAAGTACAGCCCCCACCCCATGGTTTGAAGCATCCACCTGCACAGCAAATTCTTTGCTGTAATCTGGACTGGTTAACACAGGGGTCCTCCCAAAGTTCCTTTAAACTTAAGGAATATCTGCTCACAAGCTGGAGTAAACACGTCCTTATATGCCTTGTTTTTCCTTGTTAGGTCTTTGATAGGAGCAGCTAAGGTACTGCAATTGGGGACAAACCTTCTGTAGTACTCAGCTGTCCCAAAGAATGCCCTCACCTGCTTTTTGGTAACAGGGGCAGGCCATGCCTGAATGGCTTTCACTTCGGCAGGTTCTGGCCTGATCTTATCACTCCCCACTCTATGTCCCAGGTAGGAGACATCTGCCATAGCCACCTGACATTTGCTGGGCTTAATGGTCAACCCTTCCCTCTGTAGTCAGCCCAGCACCTCCTTGACATGCTGAAGATGCTCTTGCCAGGAATGGCTGTAGATGGTAATATCATGTAGGTCAGGAAGGACAAAATCTCCTGCTCCTGCTAGGATACAATCTACCAGCCTCTGGAAAGTCACTGGGGTATTTTTCATCTCAAAGGGCATCTTTGTAAACTCATACAAGCCAAAAGGTGTCACAAAGGCTGACCTCTCTCTAGCACAGGGACTCAAGGGCACCTGCCAGTAACCCTTGGTAAGATCAATGGTGGTAAGATGCATAACCCTGCACAGCTGCTCTATGGCTTCATCTGTCCTAGGCAAGGGGTAAGCATCTGACTCTGGATGACTAATTTCCTCTAGTCCACAAAGAACCTGATGCTGCCATTCTTCTTTGGTAGCAGCACCACTGGACTCCTGAAATATCTCTAGTTCCAACAATCCTTGTCTCTCCTCCCTCTAAGTCTGTTTGACTCTCTCAGGCACCCTATAAGGGGCCTGCTTAATAGGCCTTTGTGATCCAGAATCCACATGGTGTGGTACCAGGTGGTTGCACCCTGGTTTCAATGAGAACATGCCCCCAAACATCTGTAACACTGCTCGTTTTTCTCGACCTTGGGAAGGGAATAGCTGCTGGGAAATTTCTGCCCCTTCCACTGAGGTGTCAGTCCAAGCCTCACTGAGGAGATCAGTCACCACCAGATCCTCCTCCTCCTGCCATCCAGTGCAAATACTCAGTACAAGGCCCTCCCTATCATGGTAAGCTTTCATCATGTTAATATGGTACAATTTATGCCCCTGCCTTCGGCTAAGCAGTTCTACCATGTAGTTATCATCACTGACCTTCCTTACCATCTCGTAGGGTCCCTCCCAAGCTGCCTGCAGCTTGCTGTGTCTGACAGGAATGAGAACCATTACCTGCTGCCCTACAGCATACTCTCTAGCTCGAGAATTCCTGTCATACAAGACCTTTTTCTGCTGTTGGGATTCTGCCAGATTCTTCTGGGCCAAGCCATTGAGTTGCATGAGTCTTGTCCTGAGATTTAGGGCATATGCCACAACAGACTCCTTGTGGTAGTCACACTCAACTTCCCACTCATCTCGAGTTAAATCTAGAAGTCCCCTCACCCTATGCTCATACAGCAACGCATAGGGTGAAATATCTGTGGATTCCTAGGGCACCTCTTTCTGTAAGCAAACAGATGGGGCAAATATTTGTCGCACTCCCTTTTTGCCTGGTCTGCAAATGCCTGTAGCATGGCCTTGAGTGTAGAGTTTAACATCTCAATAGGACTGTTAGTCTGGGGATGGTAGGGGGTGGTCTGTATGCCCATACAGCAACTCAAAGGGTGAAAAACCTGTGGATTCCTGGAGCACCTCTCTGTGAGCAAACAACAGATGGGGCAAATATTTTTCCCACTCCATTTTAACCCAGTCTGCAAATGCCTGTAGCATGGCCTTGAGTGCAGATTTTAACCTCTCAACAGGACCATTAATCTGGGGATGATAGGGAGTGGTCTTTAGGTTCTTCACCCCACAGTGCTTCCACAAACAAGCTAGCAGTTCTGACATAAAACTGGCACCTCTGTCAGTCATTATTTCTTTTGGAAAACATACCCTGCTGAAAATTTCTAACAAAGCATTTGCCACCTTTTCTGCCTCAGTAGAGGACAGAGCCACTGCCATCATGGTATCTGGTAGCAAAATCTACTACCACTTGTATATACTTTTTCCCTGTGAAATTTGGGGTACTCAGATGCCGAGCAATATCCATAGCTACCCTCTGAAATGGCTCCTCAATCACAGGCAAATGCATCAAAGGAGCATTCACCTTCTATCCTGCCTTGCCCACCTTTTGGCACTGCTCACAGGTCCTGCAGTACCCTGTTACATCTCTGGAAATCCTAGCCCAATAAAAGTTTTGCAATAATATGTCTCTCTGCATGTTTTATGCCCATATGACCTGCAAAGGGAATATCATGGGCTACTGCTAGAAGTGCCAGATGGTAGGCTCTGGGCACTACCAACTGCTGTATTCTCTCACTCTCTAGCTCTCCCTCAGGGGTCCACTGTCTATACAGTGACCATTTGTCCCAGTATACATATTCCCCCTTCCCTAGAGAATCACGTGCCTCACTAGCTGCCTCTCTTAGGCCTTGTAATGTACTTTAGTTCATATGGCTGAGCCTGTCTCAACCCTCTCTTTGTAACCCTTCCCAGCTCCCCCTTCCACAGAAAGTCTGGTATCCTCTGACAGTGGTACCTCACGGTCAGCCTGGGTACTAATACTCTCCTCTGCCCTTGCAGTCACTCTGTCCAAAGGAAGATCAGTACCCAGAAGCAGCTGTGGCTCACCCTCAGTCTGACTGCTACAGGGTAGCTCCCTCCCTGAAGTAACCACCTCATCAGTCCTGTAACTGCATGCACACATGGTACTGCATTAGCAAAATAATTCCCTATCAGGACATCTGCAGGGATATCCTCAAACATACCTACTAGCTTCCTTTTCCACCCTCTCAGTCAAGATGAACCCTAGCCAAAGGTATTTGTAATGGGGTCCCTCCTAAAGCTCTGACTGAAGTAGACTGCCCAAGCAAGTAGTACTCCTCTGTAACCATTGCAGGCTTTACAGTGGTTAGGTCAGAGACTGTGTCACTCTTAGCAGTGGCCTCTTTCTCATCCATTAAGATAGGATATAACCTCTTGTATTAGTTTGGTTCCCCTGTTTTCTCGAGAGAGCTTACTGCTGGCATTTTGTCATTCCCACTTACTGGCTCTCCCACCTTTTGTTCCCCACCTTGCCTCCGTGGACATCTATATGCTACATTGCCCCACTGGTTGCATTTTAAACATTTAACCCTTGGTCCTGGATGAGTACCTGGAATAGTGGCTTCCCCTGCTACTGGCAGACTCTGTTGGGGCAGTCTGGGCTACCCATCATGGGTTCAATTAGGCCCATGAGCAGCACTGGGTGTCCCTTTCCTATGCAGAGATGCCCTGCTTGCTAGGTATAGGTCTCCCTTCTTCCCTAACTCGTCTGCAGTATTCCATTGTCTATCAGCTAACCATATTCTCATGTCATAAGGCAAAGTGCTAAGGGCTTCTTCCATCACCAAAAGGTCTGCCAGCCCATCAAAAGTGGTGACCTGACATCCACTCACCCACCTATGAAAATAGGTGCTTAGTTCAGTAACATGTTCACGCACAATTTCATCTGTGTTGCATCTATTCTCACAAAACTTTTTCATACAAGCTTCAGGTGTTAACTTAAAGCATTCTAAAATACAGTTCTTTACAATATTATAATTTAAGTAATCAGTATCAGACAATTTATAAATAGCGGTTACAGCTTTATCGTGGAGTAAGGGATCAGGAACCGTACCCAGAGCCTTTAGTCAACATTATACTATTTACATACCCTCTCAAATATATGAGTGAAACTATCAGAATTATCCCCCTCTGTAAATTGTGGAAGACATTTACTGACTTGTGTTGCTTCTGGGGTTCAGCTACACCCTTGCCCATTACCTCCATGACTCTGGTGAAGAGTCAGCATCTCCTTTTCAAGTTGCCTCTGCCTCTCCTTCTCCTCAGCCTCTAGACATCATAGTTTCTCATTTTCCTCAGCTTCTAGACATCTCAGTCTCTCTGCTGCTTCTATTTCCAAACACTTGGCCTCTAGCTCAAGTCACTTTAACTCCAGATGGATTTTTAAGTCCTTTGTGGAAAGGTTGAGGTGACCATTTTCTGAGAGTTGTACATCTCCAAAGCCAGCCTGGCTGTCCTCCTGATTGCTGGTCTGCAATGCACCTGTGCCCAAAGCTACAATAATTTCTTCCTTATATAAAATATACAAATGAAGAACACCAATTGCTGTGCGTTTGAATTTTCCTATACACTGAAGGAATTAGTGGGTAGATTTTGGCCCATTATTTGTGAGGATGAGAGAATAGGAAAACTTTTTCCGTCAAGGGTTACCTTTTCATTTAAGAGATATTTTAATCTCAGGGAAATACTAAATTTTAGAAAAAACAGTAGACGTAGCATAGGTAACAGAAAGGGAACATTCAGGTGTGGAAAATGTAAGGTGTGTAATTGGGTTAGGAACTTGGATGGTCTCAAAATCAACGAGGTCAGATATAATGCCACAGAATATTATGACTGCAATTCAACAGGGGTTGTGTACATCATAGGATGTGGCTGTGAGAAACAAAATTGGTACATAGGACAAACCACTAGGAGGGTCAAACTAAGGATCCTAGAACACCTAGGAGATATAAGGCACAGGAGATTGGAGAGTCCGGTAGGAAGACATTTTTGTGAGAACCATGGGGGGGTTCCAGATGGTTTTGTATTCAGTGTATTGGGCAGACCCAATGTATTTGGTAATGAAGCTGTTTTCCGGGAAAAATTACTATTGATGGAATCTAGGTTCATTCTTAATTTGAAAACATTGTTTCCCAATGGAATGAATATGGAAGTGTAATGTATTTTCCACATATTTCTCGAAAATAGTAAATAGTAAATAATTGATTTGAGGAACTGTCTGTTAATAAAATGTTAATAAAATTTGAATGAATTGTTCGCAAGGGTTATATGTAAATTATTATACATTTTATAACAGTATTTATATTTATGTATATATTAATTAAAGCTTAAATAAGGAAGAAAGGAAAAAGCACAAATACTGTTTATATTATAGTATCTATGTATTAATTGTTATATACATTTTTTCTAACTAATTATTTATGTGTATATATTTATGTATTAGAGGGAAAGATGCCAGATAGGTGTTGTAAAATAGCAAAAAGTGAGCCTAATTGTATAATTAGGGGATGGTGCATCAATAATTCAATCAAAATGTTCTTTAAAAATGGGTGGTGTTTGCTATGTAAATTGTATTCCAGGAGAAGGCCGAGGTACCAGAATTAAAAATTCAAACGCACAGCAATTGGTGTTCTTCATTTGTATATTGTATATACTTGGATCTGTGAAGGAGTAGAAGAGTTGTGTTTTTTTAATAATTTCTTCCTTAGTCAGGTTGGCATGCACCAGGGGGGCGTGCCAAGGATGAACACAGGATAGCAGCAGATTTCTTCAGCTCCACCAATTTCACTGCACTGACAGGAAATAATTACTAAAAAAATTAATTTATGAAGTAATTTTCTTTCTAAATATGTTTGTTTTATCTATTTCTTGAACTATATCTAAAAAAGAAAGGAAATTTTAAAAATATTCTTGTCAGAAATCAACTTGGAAATTTTCCTGTCAGTTTCTCTGTTTGAAATGAGTTCCAGTAAGACAAATTCTCAAGACTCCAGCATCAAGAAAGAACTTCAGTCTCTGATATCTACAATCCAGCAACTTACTGCTAAGATGGATAAACTGGATACTAAAACTGATACCTTCATAGAAAAAACTACAAAACAAATAGACTTGTTACATATAGACTTGCAACAACAGAAGATCCAGATTACAGGCATAGAAGAGACTGTAAATGACATGGAAAATAGAATCCAAGAAGAGGAAATCAACATTGAGTTTTTGCTGAAACAAAATACACATCTACAAACAAAGCTTGATGACTTGGAAAATAGATCTAGGCATAATAACATTAGGATTTTTGGACTGCCAGAAAATATTGAAGGTAACAATATTACTTCTTTTTTAACAACATGGCTCCCTAAAACTTTAGACTTACCAGAAGCATTCTCTTTTGGTATCGAAAGAGCCCATAGATCTATAGCTAATACTAACTCTAACAAAAAGTATCCTAGATCAGTTATAGTTAGATTTCTATCATCTTTTGATAAAGAGATGGTTCTTAAATCTGCTTGGGCTAAAGCTCCTGTTAAAATTAATGAGACAACTGTGTGTTTTGACAATGACTATTCTTCCTTGGTAATAGCTAAAAGAAAAGTTTTTTCTGCCATTAATAAAGGAGCTTAAAAAAGCACAGTTTAAAACCTACCTTCTGTTTCCTGCCAAGCTAAAAATCTTCCTTCTGATGGTCCTAAAATTTTTGATGACTTAGACTCTGCATTACTGTTTATTAAAAAAATAAGATTTTGGATAAAATAGAGGAAATGGAATGGGCTAGTCCTTCATTAAAGAGGTTGGCAACTGAAACTTCGTGGAAGACTTCAGAGAAGAAGAGACTAAAAAACAAATGACTTGTTCTATGTTTTTTTCTTTTTTTTCTCTCTTTATTTTTCTTCATTATTAATCTTTTTAAATATAGTTACTGCATTTTCAGAAAGCCACAAATATTCTGAAAAAGATTTAATCAAAGTTATTTTCTGTGTGCAAAGAACTGTTTTGTTTCATAATCAGTCAAAATATCTGAGGAACTAATAACAAGCTATAATGCAATATGTTTCTCTTTCTGACTAAGAGAAGTAAGGTTAGTAACTTGATACAGTTTTTTCTTTTTTTTTTCTTTTCTTCTTTTCTTTATTTTAAACAATGTCATTCTATTTAGATTATGTAGTGGGTAAGGGGTGGGGGAGGGCAGGGAAAGAAGTGTAATGAAAATATGATAAATGGAATAATAACTTATTTATTCCTTGTAAAAAAGTTTATATGTTGTTTAAATGCTATTGCTAATTATACTTCCTAGATTATATTGCTTATGCTTGTTTACAAATAATCTGTCATGCTTTAATTAATAATAATTAGAACTAAATAATAGTAAATAATATGTTTCACTTCCATCTTTATTAATATAAGCAGCAAGTAATATTCCATTGTAAATACTTTTTATAGCTTCCTTTTACATTTTTTTAGCTATGCTTTTGCTCTCTTTTATTTTCTACTCTCTTTTTTTTTTCTTTTCTCTGTTCTTTTTCTTTATTCTCTTTCATATTAATATATTGAAATTCTTTTGATCATACAGGCACAGTAAATAATAAGATTTGTATAAAAATTGAATCGGGGCAAAAATATTGAGCTCTATTACATATTAATAACTTTGGGCTTAGTTTCACTTTCATAGAGGCTGTAATAACTTGTAAAATACTTTGCGAAGGGTTTGTTATGTTTAGCTGCATTTATACTGCTAAATGAATGTCAGTCACTTGTTTTTAACAAAATTCCCGCCAAAATGTTAAGGGAGACAATTTGGGATGTGGGTTACCTCGTGAACAGTGTCCTCGAGTTGTTTTAAAAGCTTCAACACTCAGAATTCATGCAGAGAAGCTGAAAGCAGTCAATTTGAACTTTGACCCCAGAATTCACACTGACACATCGCAGATTCATGAAGAACACTCTACCAGGAAGTAGAACTGCTGCAAATGCGACTGCGATGGAAAATGAACTCTTTAACATTTAAATGTGAGTTATTTTATATAATTACTTAATTATTTATGTTATAATTTATAAAATATGTAAGTTATAATGATTTTAAATGATGCAGTTTCTCATAGTAAGCAAATGTGATATTTTAGAAGGCATAGAAAGTGAAACATTTATACAAGTGTTTTTGAAAGTTTACTTGACTGCAGCATATTAATGTATGTTAAAACTTATGATTTAAACATATACATTGCTATAATTCATTTGATTTATCTGATTGACAAGCATAAATAACTTTATGACTCTATTCTGGAAGAAGTTGTCATGTGATATATTTTAAAGCAGCAGTTTAGATATACAAAATACAGATGGCTTTCTTCACAATAATGCAAGTGTTTCTGAGAATTTACATAACTATGCAGTATGATTTATAATAATTTCTATAAATATATTATTTTATTCTACTGACAATAACAAGTATGAGAAAAAAGCTCTGATACAAGTAATTTAAGGTCTTTAGGAAGCTGTTAACTGCATTTACATAACAGAAAATAGATACATCTTAATAGATGTAATGTCTGAACCATATTAGCCAAAGCTATTAATTTAAATGAACATTAGAACTTATTTTACAAACTTTGAATAAATTAATATGTAAATATGCCCTCCCTTTTTTTTTTTTTTTTTTCTTCTTCTTTCTTTCACTCTCTCTCCCTCTCTCACGTCTTTTATTTCTCTCTCTCTTCTTGGTTCTTTGATTTATTTGAATGCTATTTGAATATAAATGTATTATATTAAATAGATGTATATAGTAGTATGAATAGTTTTTAAAAAAGTTTCTCTTAGCTTATATGATGCTGTTTTATCAAATGTGTAGTTTTGTCTTACCAGATAATCTAATTGAAAGTTGTTAATTTAAGTTAAATATAACTAGTATTAAATTGATAAGGTGGTAGCTGAGGTGCTGCTGCTTAGGGTAGGGGGTTAACTTGAGTAGTATGTACTACTCTAAGTTGGAGTTTTTAACTCCAGGCTGGTGCAAGGTTTAATCCTTACATTATTTTCTCTTGTTCACTGTTGTATGTATATAGTTCTGACATCCACAATACATTTTGTAAGCTCATTGTCACTACAAACAAAATTGAATCTTATACAAAATCCCATAAGAGATTCAATAAATATAGCTATATTGAAAGGTACACCTAAAAGAGGAGGTATAACATTACTTATTTTGTTAATTGTTATTTTCATCATAAGTTTTTTATGTTTTAAAAATGCCAAATGACATCTCTAAAAGGAATTTCTTTAAACATTAATGGACTGAATAATCCGTGTAAAAGGGCAAGCCTAATAAGATACATTAATTTACATAAGGCCAACTTAGTCTTCCTTCAAGAAACACATCTCTGGAAAAAGATATTGATAAACTAGCCACAAACAAATATACAGTATTGGTTAGTTCAGAGCACACTCAGAAAAAGAGGAGTGGCTATTTTATGGAATAAAAGTATGCCCATTCCTAAAACTATTAAGTCTTATCAAGATGATAAAGGAATGTTTTGTATGGTTACAATACAAATTAATGGGAAGACTTATACATTAATTAATGCATATTGGATACCTGGAATTGGTATTAATACAGTGAAATACCATCTTGATAAGATCATATCATTCTCTATAGGAGATATTATTTTAGCTGGTGACTTTAATTGTATACTACATGAAAGTGACACTACCACTATAGTAAAAAGGAAACTTACATCTAATGCAAAACATTTAAAGGATTTTGCTAATTCTTATCATTTACATGATATTAATAATCAGATAGACTCAAAATCATTACCATACACCTTTTTTTCTAACAGATACAAAACTTATTCAAAAATAGACAGAGTCTTTATTTCTAACCAGATGGTAACAGAATTAATTAATTCTAAAATCATTTCATGTCCTATATCTGATCATAATTCAATTGTTTTTGAGTTCATGATAAAAAATACTCACAATGTTCAGATCAAAAGGATACCAGCATACTTAACTCAACTAAAAGACTATAAAGAATATATACTTTCAGAAGTACAACATTTTCTAGATATAAATAATACTCCTGAAGTCTCCATTGTCTATGTTTGGGATGCCTTAAAATCATATCTATATGGACAAAGTATCAGATGGTATAATAATAAAAGGAAATATTGGGATAAGGAATTGTTAGATATTCAAAGTAAATTAGACTCTTACAAACATAATAATAAAGAAAATATTATGGATAAGAAAGTCATTGAAGAAATAAACAAACTAAATGAGAAATACAAAGAAATTTTAACTCATAAAGTTAAAATAACTCTAGAGAAATACAAGTTTTTGTCTTACTCAACAAGCCCCAGATACTTACATAGACTTAAAAATAAAACAAAAAGGTTGAATAAACAAAATCATATCAAAGAAATTTCTCCAAGGAAAAGAAGAATGTTTCTAGTCTACCAGAAATACTAGATGAATTTAGAAATCACTTTCACAAAATTAATCATAATAACATTAACATGGAACCTAAAGATAAAATAAAGGAATTTATAACCACAAACATGAATAAAAAGCTTAATAAACAACAGATTAAACTATTGGATAAAAGTATTTCATATACAGAGGTTGTTACACAAATAAACAAGCTTAAATCAAACAAAGCACCAGGTAATGATGGTATTATACCAGAGATATATAAAATCCTTTCTAAAAGTACATACTCATTAATACATAAGGTTTTATTTTGGCCCAAAAATTTTAAAACCTAATAAAGATCCAACTAGATGTATTTATCTCATTACTTAATGTTGATTATAAAATGTTTATGAGTATTTTGCTGATAGATTGAAGACAATCATCCCTGGCATTATAGATATAGATCAGACAGGCTTCATTGTAAATAGAAATACTTTTGATAATATAAGGAGAACTATAACATTAATTGATTTTGCAAATAGGAAAAAGAAAGATTTAACACTTATTAGTCTTGATATAAGTTCAGCATTTGATTCAGTAAGTTGGGACTACCTGTTTACCTTACTGAAGTGCATAGACTTCTCAGATGTATTTGTAAATCTAATTGAGCATCTATACAAAGGAACATTGGCTTATATTAAGGTAGGAACATATGTCTCACAAAAAATACCCATTTTTAAAGGTACAAAACAAGGGTGTCCACTCTCTCCACTATTATTCACTTTAATGATGGAGCCTTGGGCTAATTTGATCAGAAACAGTACTGACATAGAGGGTTTTGAAATAGATGAAAATACAACATCCAAAATTCAACTTTTTGCAGATGATGATCTAATTACATCAGCAGGATCTAATTCTTCTATGCAGTCTCTATTTGATAAAATGATGAATTTTAAAAGTATTTCTGGTTTAATATTCAATGAAGAAAACTAAAATACTACCTATATAAAAAATGTTCTCATTAGTGATTTTACTAAATATGTACCCAATTCAGGTCAGATAACTTATTTAGGTATAATATTAGCTAAAGATATTAAATCTATTATACATAATAATTATAATACCTGTCTTCTTAATATACAAAATCTTTTCAATACCTGGAATAATATGTTTTTACTATGGAAGAGAGACTTACAATTATTAAAATGATAATATTCCCAAGATATTATACTTAATACAATCAATAATACTCCCACCTACAAAAATAATTATCAAGAAATTGAATACACTAATGTTAAATTTCCTATGGGCACCTAACAGACCTAGGATTGCATTAAAGAAACATACTAATAGCTGGTCTCACCAGACTTTAATTTATATACTATCTCTTCTATTGTAAAAGTTATTACTTTATTAATAGATCAGTCATATGTTGCAAAATGGAAAGATTACTGGGAGCTAATTAGTATTCACTTCATGAAAATCTCCTTAACACATAAAAATATGATTGTAAATAACTCCATGTTATGGTTACTAAAGGAATTTTGTACTTCACCTATTACACCTAAACATATAGTTAGTTACCCATTAAACATTATTATTAGCTATCATAACTTTATATTCATGCATCCTAAATATAGGGAATGGAATTTTATTATATTCCTATAATGTATACATCATCCACTTCTGAAGGAACTCATTTAGCTACAGATAATGATCTAAAGTACTGGTATCAGTTGATATCTGATAACAAAGTTAAAAATCTAGATTTCTTAAAACAAGAATTTGATCTAAAAGAAACTTGCTGGTTAGAGGTTCAGACCTTTAGACAACATCTCATTGATAAAATAGATCTAATGTCTATAACAGTTAAAGAATCTATCTGATTGATTACTTGATATTAAATTTACAACATAAAGTTTCTGATAAAGGTAAGCTTTCATACATACATAAAATTGTCAGACAAGAAACGTTTTACAGTGTAGATACCTACTGGAATTATTTCGCTTCCATTAATGGTGACTCACCAAATCAACAAGATAAACAGTATATATTGGAATCTGCCTATAAACTTCCATTGTCTGGAGACTTTTTACATGGAAATTTTTGCATAGATCCTTTTATACACCTTTGATGATGAATAAAATAAATAATAAAGATAATCTAAGTAAAAGATGTAATGTAGAAATTAATGCTGACTGGGCTCATATGTTTTATGACTGTATAAAATTGAAAGAATATTGGAAGTCAATTAATGAATTTTTGCAGGCTCTATTTACAGATAAATTCATTATTTCTAAATCTCTTATATTATTCAACACACCTGTACCTCAAAGTGTTAAAAAGGTTAAGCTTCCCTTGTTATGGTCTATTCTAGCAGTGGCTAGAAAAATAATAACCAGAAATTGGATTTCAGATACACCTCCTTCGTTCAATGAATTTAAAAATGTTATGAATATAGTGTGCCATATGGAACTGAACACAATAAAGTCAAGAACTACTAGAAAAACATCTTATTATATTGTATGGGATAATTTACAAAACTTGTTAAAAAAATCTTAACTTCAATAGCATGGTATTTTAGTTTAATTAATTGATCTGATTGTAGTGGATGTCTTTGTAAATACTTTGGTTGTGTTGTTGAATGTTATAATCATATCTATTTTATTTACTTGTATAAAATTGTTATGATATTTCTCTTGTATGTTAAAACAATAAACTTGTTTTAAAAAAAAAAAGGTTGGCATGCACCACTCCTTTAACCTGGAAAATCTCAGCCAGCTGTCTCTTTGTCAGCTTGCTACACTCCTCTGCTGACATGCTTGCCTGCTCTCCCTGACTGACTAAACTAACAAAAAAAAAAACTGTGGTGTGAAACTCTGAATGTTAATTGTGTAGCTGATTGAGGTACAAAGACCTTCAGTGACCACTGTACACAGGCTACAGGAATTTAATATCCACATCACTACAAGCCAATTAGTATGTGATGTGGCTATCTCACCACGGTCAACCAATTAATATGTGATGTGGATATCCCACCACTGCCAATTAATATGTGATGTCCCTGCACTGGCCCAGTAATCAAGGAGCCTCAGTCCTCACCACTGGCAAATGCTAGGTGACATACACACTGGAAGGATGACAAGTACACATGCAGTAAAATACAATTTCCCTTAAGAGCACACAGAGACCACATTCAGTCTGGGGATGGTTTCTGCCTCTTTCTCCAGATCCCTAATAAGACTTCACATTGGCATAGCTATAGAGTTGAAATCTCGGCTGAGTGGCCAAGCCAAAATCTCCAGCACCTTCTCTCTCCAACCAATGCTTTGTGTCCCTACCCAAGTAGCTGAAACACACACACACACACACACACACACACACACACACACACACACACACACACTTTGAGGCTTGATTTAGATACAAACACACACACACTCTTGGGAATGGCAAGCACAGGTTTAGTAGCTATGCCCCCTTCTGCCCAGACTATAAGGTAGTTTCCAGTGTCACCAACCACTCTTATCAGTTACTTTTAAGGCCCTTAACAAAGGGTGTCCAATCCTACTGTGTTATGTTACTATTAATCCAAATGGTAGTCTGAACAAGACTTGCAAGGCTATTGAAGAGTGGCCTGTACAGTGTCACCAAATACATATGCAAGTACTTTAAGAAATTAAATATGTCTTACAAATATCAGCCACAAAGATAGGTTTAAATATATTTAATAATAAATAATAAAAGAAGACGACAATACTCAGTAAAATCAACACAGTGACAGTCTCAAATAAATACAGAAAACATCTAAACAAATCTTTACTATATTCCTATCTATATCTAAAAGAGATACTATTCCCTAAATCTTACTTACAGAGCAAGGCAAGTGCAGATGGTGATGATGAATGGATGTTCTTGCTAGGTCCAAGACAAAATACAAAATGCACAGTCTCTCTCTCAGAGAGTTCTTAAATTAAAATCACATTTTACTCCTGGGTTAGCTTGGATGACATCACTTTTTGTTACCTGACTTCAGTTCCCAGACTAAAATGGAAACCAACAGAATTTAACATCTCTGTGTTAAAAATCTCATTCTAATGTTTGCAGAACTTGGAAGTCGTAAAACAATAAAATGCTTTTACATTTGAAACCTAGTAATTAATTATTTCTCTTTCAAGACAATACAAAAAACTTCTAGCTTTGGACATTGTGTCTGTGTCTGAACTGAAATTGAGGGAGAACATCTTTTGTTTATGGCCCAGATATAAAGTAACTTAACCTCAACTATTCTTAGGGTTTGCAGGTTAATCTTCTATGTTCCAACAATGTACACTATGGATACATCTTAGCTCAGTACATAACATACAGTTCTGTATAAATCATATCAATATTCACAAATGACAGAATTGTTTACAAAATTCTAGGTAGCTGGGCTGGCAATACTTCCCTATATCACAATGCCCACCGTAGAGTATTATAGTAACTACTTGGTCGGCTTCACCAGAGAAAGAAAGACCTTATTAATTTTATAACATGCAATTCTCTTGTCATACCCTAGGCCATGCCTCGACTGTCCAGATTTTTGCCTCACTTTTGCTCTGTTCCTCATAAATCTTATGGTTTTGTAGTAAATCATTAAGGGGTTGGAGTCACTAAATAAAGACAGTCATTTGAGGTTCAGACTTCATATCCTTCAGCAAATGCATGCTAATACAAAATCTTTCATTCTATAAACTTGCTAAATCTGACAGCAATATTAAAAATCTGTCCCTCATTTGGAGCCATTCTAGCTTTGTTATTTTTTACTTTGTCCAGAATTCTTGCACTTAGAAGTTTAGAGGTATGCCATTGCCTGTCAGAGGCACCAAATAAGGAGTTCCAGTGAGAATCTAATCATTGGCTTCAAAAAAATCTAATGTTAGCACTGTTTATAGCTGAAGAAAAATGTATTAGAATGTGCTTGAAAGATGTCCAAATATATAAACTACTCACTGAAAAAATTACTGATACTCTATAAAGAAATTCTAAACATCAGCTGTACGTATGAGATATGCCATTTTGAATGGAATGACAAAGCAATCTGAAGGAGTTGAAGGGGAAGGATGTTCAACAATGCTGTCTTAAGTGACATAGAATGTACTATGGATAGTAGATAGCTTAGCAAAAAAAAAACACATGGTAGTATGGCTAGCCCATCAGGCTATTTTGGAATAGAACAAATGAAAAAAAAATATTTATAATAATCTAGGAAATTACTACTGCATAAAATATCAAGAACAACATAAAATTATGTTTTTTTCAAACCTTAGTGGTCCTTTTAAGAATGAATAAATCCCTCTGCTAAATTACATGCAACCCCCTATAGTAACAAATTGCTCTAGGGAATAGCTCCTACTGTGTGAAAAATACACATCTTGAATAGAGACCTTCCATTTGTAGCACACTTCTTTCTTAATCCTTCTGACTTAAATATAACTCACTCATACTAGTTCCTGACAAAGCAGTGAGATCATTATATATAGTCTTCCTTCTTTCCCCTCATTTCTCTGAAATGCCTATGTCACTGCATACCTTCAGCAATTTAGCATATACACAAACCCAAATACTCACCAGTATCTTACTGGCCCTCTATTCCTGTCAACTAGTCTGATATTTTCTTTATTTAGAATTCCCTAGATCTGCATACAGTACACCAGATATGCTCTTTCCAGTCAGCTATACAAAAAAAGAATTCCCGTTCAAAGTCATGGAGAAAGTCGGTATGGATATTTGTAAAGCAGATAATGATATTCTGTCAGCTAAAAAAATGAACCCAGCCATGTCTGATGTGGGAGTTTCTGGATATATCTTTAACAGGATCAAGCAAGTGTTTTTAGACATGCAAATTATCAGACTGTTTTCACTGAGGGCCAGGAGAGATTGGAAGTTCAAGCATGTTGCTGAAGGTCAGCAATGCAGCTATAGCAGAACTAAGACACTGAAGTGCAAAATACAGCTTTGCACAAAAGTGTTAGGGAAAGAAGAAAGATGGCCTTCCAGAAAGATTTAAGATTGTCACCTTATTGTGTTAATAGTATAAGGACATTGTCCCCAAACATATATTTTTGTGATTTTATATTCCAGAGTCCTTAGTGGTAAGGACATTGTCCCCAAACAGATCTTTTTGTGATTTTATATTCCAGAGTCCTTAGTGGTCTTAATAGTCACTGATTCACCATATGACCTTAGAATAAATATATAGCACTAGCTTTGAATAATGGGGTTTCTTTTTTTTTTTTTTTTTTTTGCTAAATACATTAATGTCCAAGCCCAAAATGAAAAAAAAGATGCAGAGGCCTGAAAAGACTAAATTATGTATGCTTTCACTGAAAAGGTAATATAAAATGCAAATTACGTTAAGAAATGTTTACATTTTAAAAGACTTGTTGCAGCTCTGAATGGAATATAAACGGTACAATACAGCATTCAAACTATGAAGGAAAGAGAGTTGACTTGTGAACTGGGGGTGAGAAGAATACTGCAATTATAAAAATTTAGTCTGAAAAAAATAGAACCATCACCAAATTTAAATTAACAGAACAGTACTAAAGTGTCCTGTAAAGCCCATGTAGCATTCTGAACATGAGAAATGTGTTATAAACAGGAAAACATCAAAATATTGTACAGAATTAGGTCTGGTAAGACATGAAAGTGCAAACTATACTGAGAAGTACACAGTGGTGTAAAATAGATGAACACTTTTGGTGCAAGGCGTTAGGAGGTGCAACATGAAGAGGATGAGAAAGGGTATTCCTTAACAAGAAAAAACATTAAAATAAAGAGGTGCAACAGGAAAAAAAAATTGGTACAAAGTAACAAGTCTTGTTTTTTACCTTTTCAAAAACAAAACAGGAATGAGGAGACAAAGAATAAGGCTGGATCTAGCGAACTTCAGTTTGGTGATAAGATTAAGAAGGAAGAATTGGAGAAATCATATCAACAGACATTTAAAAAATATGGAGCAAGAAGGATGGACTCCTCCTACAACTAATGATACCAGTTTTGGAACATAAAGAATGTAGACTGAGGGTTGATAAACACTGTTAAAAATTTAGGCAGAGAAAGCAGAAGACTCTTCAAATCTTATGGTTACTAAAGGGAACAGAACAGTCCTAGATGATCCTGTAAATCCATGTAGGGTTTCGAACATGGGAAAAGAGTTACAGAAAGGAAAATGTCAAAAACATTGCACAGAATGTATAGCACATGGAAGATGCTATGGCAATGTGAGAAGTGGAATGCTCAATAATAACAATTAAGACAACAATGTATTAATATAAAGGTAAAACACACCTGATGTTTATACCAGAAAGGTGCTGTGTTGAGATTGAAGTAAAGGTGCTTCATGCTTTACGTCATTTGGAGCCAACACTCAGTAACTAGCAACTCAAGTCAAAACATTTTTGAAAAGGTGAGCCACTTATGATGTGCTCATAATCCAGTTTGTTGAGACGAGGTTTTATCTGTTGGACAGGCAAGAGAGGGAGACATAAGACTGTTCTTAGAAAAGACAGTGATAGGTGACAAGAAAATTAAGTGTCTGCAATTAGTAAATTTAATTAACAAAGAGGCTCTTTATAGAAGGGGGTTGGTAGAAATGGTAATACATTTTTTGTTTTGAAGTGCATTCATGCTGGAAAGGAAACAGTGAGCACTTTGAAAGGGTATTCTGTTCATAAAACATCTAAAGTTAGGTTTGTTTCAGGGAGATATGAAAAAATAAATTCTAGCATTTATATCTGATATTTACTTCTCTGACATCAAAACTGATATTAAGGATCTTTGCATAACCAAGTTTGTGGATGACTGCAAACTCAGTACCCACATCAATGGTCCCATGGAGTCTCTGATCCTTCTAGAGGGATTAACCTATATTAACTTGTATTACTTAAGCCCCGCACAAAAGTGAAATGTGAAAGTGTCACTGTATCTACTGGAAAACAGGATCACCCACACCTCTGCCAAAAATGATGCATCACTCAAGATAGACACAGTCATTACGGATGATGTTGCACTTGCTTGCAATTGATGGGTTTGGCAAAATGGTTAAGATCTTCACCTCACAAACACAAGGTTTGATTCTGATCTTGGGATACTGGCTAAGCTTTAAATGGTCCTTCAGGACACTTAGCTTGCTATTCACCTATAGACTTATGTTGCATTTCATCTAGATATGACCAGTATTTATATTTATTGAGGTTAGCATAACAGTCATGGTCTTTACCTCACAGATACAAGACACAGGGTTTGATTCTGACCTCTGGTTGTTGGCTAGGCTTGTGATAGTCTACAGACCAATAACCTACAAACTTATTTTAAGGTCAAAGCCGATATCAAAGGCCTCTCCTGACAAACATTGCAGAAGACTGCAAACTGGAGGCAGTTATTGAATCCCCCAAGATAAGAACACCCTTCAGGAAGGTCTAATATACATGCTTGGTGCCAAAGTCATGACGTAAAACTGAATGCCAAGAAATGTATTGTAATACTTTCTGGGAAGTCAACCACCCCAGGTAATTATGTCATCAATAAAACACCCCAAATTTTGATTTACTAGCCATGGATCTAGGAACTCAATCAAATAGTAACCTAGCCTTCAACCACAATGTGTCCAATGTGGTAAGAACATACCTCTCAACTGTCCCTGATTTTCTGGGACATCCCTGATTTTGACTCAAATTTTAGCTCCGTCCCTCTTAATCCCTCCTAAAACTAGTGACTTTTGGAGGAAAGGTGGTGATTTACACTTAATGAATAATGACAATAATTAAGAGTTATAGACTTCCTTTACTTCAGAAAATGTGTATTAATTCATATGCTCTGATTCAGTCAAGGTTTCAAGTTAATAGCACTAATATTTTAAAAGTGTCCTTGATTGTCCCTGATTTTTTCATGACTTGTCCCTGATTCTGTTGAAATTTGTCCCCGATTGATTGAGAGGTCTGGGTAAGAAAATACGTTTTTTGTTGCTCAACTTATAAGCAAGGGCATGGCCTCTTCTTTATTTATTTATTTTATTTTATTTTACATTTGTTGACCGGGCTAGTCTAGCTGGATACATGTCCATTTTCAGTAGAGGCCTGGGGAGCAAAGCTCTAAGAAACATAAAAAAATTAATTAATATAGAAGTTATGACAGATCAATATAAAAAAGACAATTCCTACAAGTATATAAGTAATATACTTTTTTTTTAGTACAAATTATAATACTCATAGTGATTAATAACATAAGCATTAATTCCGTAGAGGGTAATGTATAAGAGAAGATGTATTATACATATATACATAAGTTTTAGATGCAATAACATAGTAAATTGAAACATTAAGGGAAGACTGTGAAGGATGTGGGGTGAAAATTAGTAAAAGGCATCTAAGTCCAGGGAGGTCATCATACCACTGTACTCAGCCTTCACCAGACCCTTCATAGAGTATAATGCCTCCTTTAGTATGTACTTGACCAGACACATGCAGCAACTAGAATGCCTACAAAGGTTCCTTACAAAAAGAATCTTCTTCTTCTTTTGGCTTTGCCCAGTTACGGGTCACCACAGCAGATCACCTGTCCACTCATGATTGGCAGTGGAGTTCCATGGTGTTGAGTTGCCAGCCTGATGCCCAACCTTCCACAGAAGGCACACACATGCACACACTCACACCTAGGGCCAATTTAGTGTCCAATCCACCTACAGCATGTCTTTGGGATGTGGGAAGAAACCAGAGCACCAGGAGGAAACCCACCCAACCACAGGAAGGACATGCAGACTCTGCACAGAAGGCACCCCAGTTAAGGATCGAACAGGAGAACCTCTTACTGTGAGACAGCAACACTAACTGCTGTACCGCCGTGGCCACCCTCCTTACAAAAAGAATATAGGGTATAAATAAAATGCCCTGTGCTAATCTTCTCAAAGCCCTCTGTCTTTACTCTGTATCATGCAGATTACTGAAAGGGGATATTTGTCTGGCATACAAGGCATACCCAGACCTTGATGAACTCTTTGCATATTCATAAAGCAAACTGTATCAAAACTATTAGATCAAAAGACTTAATTCTGCTTGTGATATAAATAGGACATGTTGGACAG
Organism: Protopterus annectens; assembly: GCF_019279795.1. NCBI lineage: Eukaryota > Metazoa > Chordata > Ceratodontiformes > Protopteridae > Protopterus > Protopterus annectens. The sequence continues at coordinate 587,755,188 of NC_056747.1, read as the reverse complement.
ACAGACAGAGATGTTTCTCAGAGAATTCCCTTTTTCTGGAATAGACTTCCCATCCACGTGGAGCTGAGTTCCTCCCTAATCCTATTTAAGTACTACTTGGACAGTGGATGAGTAACTGGAAATTCACCCCAATCTGGCACCTATGTCTCTGATGGACACAGGCAGTCAGCAACTCACCCATATATGAATCAAATTTGTGAGTCACATTTGTGTTACACAGCTAAACTTATAAGGGACCTAGTGGACATTAGCCTAGTATGTTCCTATGAACCTATGACAAACACAGTAAATTTCACAGGCATTGTCCCCTTTGTATCTTACACACTTACCTTCCTACTTATATAGGCACAGTGCCACAGTGGATAGCAATGTCGCCTCACATCAAGAGGTTCTCCGGTTTGATACTTGGCTGGGCTGCCATCTGTGAGAAGTCTGCATGGGTTTCCTCTGGGTGCTCTGGTTTCTTCTAACATTCCAAAGACACTGAGAAGGTGGATTGGACACATTAAATTGTCCATAGGTGACTTCATGAGTGTGTGTGGTGTGGAAGAACAACTGCAACAGGGCTAGAAACCTGGTGTGCAAAGATTGGTTCTAGATGATTGCCACTCTTGAAGTGACACCCTGACTCCATGTGAAAAAATGGGAAAAAGGGCTTGTGGGTGGATATATTGACTCTAAGATCACTTTACCTTGGTGTGGGGGGGGGGATACCCTGAGATACCACAATACATGCATTCCACATATTTACACTTAAATTCTTACTGCTGCAAGAAGAGTGGTTACGGTCCTTAGACTTTCAAAGGGCACCTTACAATTTCCAAATCCCAGCTACTCTTATTGCCTGAAATATGCCTCCATTCCTTAATAAATGGATATCCATGCTCCTTTTGTCATGATAAACTTTCACCTTCGACTGGCTCCTCCCTTTCCTGTTCCAGTTTTTCAGCCACCCTCCTTCACATCCTGCAAATCCCCATTCCAAACACATGTTGCACTTTCTCATGTAGTTAAAGCTTTCCCAACCATCGTTTTACCACCAAAAATATGACCAGCCACCTACTATTTTGTCCACTCTTCCTCAGCCACCTAATTGAGGCTCCTTCTTCCCAGGTTCTTCTAAAGTAATTTCTCTCTCTCTCTTTTTCTCCCTCTACAACTCCCCACAAGGATGATTTTTTTTCTCAGATAAGTAAATAAATAAACACAAGCATGCGCGCACACAAAATTCTGACCCTTAAGTATTCTTATTGTCTTTCAACTTTTACAGATCTTAGATATCCCCTTTTGTCTTGCTTGCCGAGCTATATCTACATACAAAATGCATCAATGCATCATACCACAACTCATGGCAACCGCCTCTTCCACTGCATGCTAGTAATTTCTATTATTAGTCACATTAAGATCTACTACCCTAGCACCATCTATTTGTAATATCCCAAATAAATGTGGGCAGGATCTAGAAATCTCCGCAGAGGCACAGAGGTATAAAAGAGTAGGATAACAGAAAGGTAAGCAAGAAACAACTCTGCAGACAAATCTGTAACACTAATTATTTTACAATTTCACAGGTCATTACAATTCTGTGAGATCCTGCTTTTAGAATTCTAACATTTTTGTAGTTTGAGTCACCTATACACTTGGCTTTTGGGGAAGTCTTTTCTCAGACAGTGAGAGCTGTCTCAATATAACAACAGTCCCAAAGCCATAACATTTTAGCAGTTAAGGAGCAATTCTAGGATGAGAAAAACTGACTCGCTATGTGGAGAGTAATTAACATAGTGGCTGCTGAAAAGGACTAAGGCTAATGAGAACTAAAAGGATATATTAACAGATGGGGAAATGGCACAGAATGTCCAACAAAAGGAAGAAAAGGTCAACATTCAGGGATTTGGGTGAGAAGTAGGAAATCATAGGCTTTAGTCAGTTATTGAACAGGTGAATAAAGTAGAGCAGGATATATGAAAGTGATGCTAACTATGTAGAAGCATTTGACATAGTAAAGCTTTTAAATGTATCAGTGCAGGTGAGATACAAACATAGAAGTATTTTATATACATTGAAATGAACTCCAAAGAAATCAGGAGAAGTGTGTTAGAGTAAAAGTTCAGAGTACAGCCGATAAGGAGATACACAAGCAGATAATATACATATGTGGTGGGAGAGGCAAAGTGCTGCAGAAAGAACAGCAGAAATGAAAGAAACACCAAGAAAGTCATACAACAGAGAGCTAAAGGAAGGATAGATACCACGTTATTGGAAGTGGAAGAAAAACAGGAACATGGGAAGAGAAGAAAAGGGGGTGATGCTATTAATGGCAGTATGATTAAAAAAAAAAGAAACTGCAAAGGACATCTAAAATTGAAGTATCACTAAATTGAATGTAGAAAACAAAGGATAGTGGATGAAGTATAAGTAAGTGAAGGTAATAGAAGTAGGGTGAAAAAACTGAAGGTCAAAAGGATAAGGTATGGGGATGTAGGCAGTATAGAGTAAGGGGAAGGTAGGAGCAAAGAAACTATAGTAGTTTTATAAAATGAGAGGAAATAATGTTGTACAGTGGATATGAAGACATAAGTATGGATACAAAAACACTATGTTCATGTAAGGTGTGTTTTATTGCATGCTGATGTGCTTTGTACTAACATCAAACAAATCTCAATTTTTGTTTATTAAGTTCCACTGACGTTAGCAATGGACTACAATATGCTAATGTGCTTGGGAAAACTGAACAATGTATCTTGAAGTTTTATGAAGTACATGATTTCAATAAAAATGATTTACAGAAAAACAATGTATAATGATAAAGTACCGGTAAGCTTGCTTTATCCAGCAACCAAGAATGCTAACACTATAGCCTTTATCTAAATGCATAGTGTTTCAGCCTCCAGTATGATCACAGATGCAGGTCACTTTAATGATGACTGTCATGCCATTTTCTTTGATATGTTAGTATAAACTTTTTACTTCACTTTCTGTCTGCACCTGGCCTGCTTATTCACTTTTTGCCCTTATACTTTTATCCTTCGGTTAGTAAGAAAGATTCCTTCATATCTAGGGCAGACCACCTGACATTATAATATATGAACTCACTGCTTGTTGGCAGAACCCTGTCTGTTGCCTTTCAAACTTACTTGAAGCCTATCATTTTTAAACAACATCCAATCAGTGTGGTCCTTAAAGAAGATCGTTTGTAGGAGTTTAGAAACTCTCATTCTATTGGTCTTCTATATCTGGTTGCAAAGGAACTATAACAAGCATCATATATGTATTAAAGCCATATGTATTTATATTTTCTTCCATTCTATCCAACATATATTCAAGGTTGGGCACAGCACAATTATCTTCCGCTTTACTTTACTGATATTGTTATGATGGGCATACACAGATTATTAGTTTAGCCATATCTACCACTCTGACTAAAACATTAAATTTAGACATTATATTCTGTATTCTTAAGCACTTTACTTTTTCTATCAAACCATATCTTTAGCTACAATCCAGAAACAATATGTTACTCTAAGGTCTCATTTTCTCTGGTGGCTTCTCACATACAAGCTCTCCAAAGTTATGTCCCTGGTCCTATTTCATGTTCCATTTTCAAAGACAGTATCACTCCCTTTTCCAACAACTCGTCATTTCATTTTGCAGATGGTGTAGTATTCCGAGTCACTGTCTGCCAACTACATTCCTTCCTAGTAATACCAATGTTCTGCCGTATTATCTGAAAATCAGTTCCTGCTTATCTTTTCCTAAAGTAAGTCAATGGTTTTCTGAATGGAGTTATTAAATCATATGAATATTTTGGTCTTTGATACATTTACCTTTATTCACTTACCACATTATTAAAGACAATACAAATCTTACTGTAACTGGACAACTGGATTAGTTCCAACTATTTCACCAGTAGTTTAAAATTAAATGCAGGTGTTGGTGGAAAGCCAGTATAAACAGGAAAAGGAGAAAAGAGATTGTCTTGAACAGTAGGCTCCTCTGAAGGGAAGAAGAAGGATATAGCACTAGTCCAGGGTAGGCCGACACATAACAGTGCAGCCAATTCATGTCACATCCTTGCTGCACAGAAGTAAGAAAGAAAAAAAAATGGGGACATTGTATAAGCTCACAGGTTGAACAGGTAACTTAATAGTACACTGAAGTGGTCTCACAACAGGAATCACTTTAGCCACCCCTGAAGTCTACCCCATGTTTTGAAGCTAACGGGGACTGGGGAAAATGTCTGAGGCAAGCAACAGGATACAAGTCTGATGTGAATATGGAGAAAAAAAAGTTACAAATATTATTAACTCTAAGTAATGGCATTGCCTGGTATGCTATAATCTTGTTTACTTCTATTTGTAATCCTGTTTTTTGGAAAAAAATACTGCTGTCCTCTTATAGGGCTATGTTAACATCTCCTCCTTCCAAAACAGGGTGTGAGGAAATGCCTAAAAGTAAATATGTGCTGGCTTGTCTAGCTGTCTGACTGTGATGCATGATATTGTCATCCTCCATCACCTCATTCTCATATAGGAACCCAGTCTCATCTCTACACTCACTCACCCACTCAGTCACTCACTCACTTACTCACTCACTCACTCACTCACTCACTCACTCACGCATGCACTCACTCATTCACTCACTCACCTCTGTGCTTACATGGCCACATACTGCCCCTATTCCCACCCCTACCCGCAATACAGACTCATATCGAGAATTTCTGAAATACTTTGAAGTCCACCATTCAAACTACAGATATAATGAAGAAGTTTCCTGCTGATGCATTTTTTGTCTCCTTTCCTACAAGTGGGGTATATTTTATCTTATGTACATGTTCATGTCTGTGTGCACATCACAAAGACAATATGCCATAGGAAGTAAAGATCACATGTATCACAGCTCTATATCTAAGTACCTACTATTTTATTATAACATCACAACATACAAGAATGCTGATAATCTGTAGGTTCAATATTCTAAGCATCAGTCATCTACCTACTGATAAATGGTAGGTCTTCTGGCTTATGCATCATGATTTTGGGACACAAATCTAATAAGACAACAAACTGCATTTTCTAAGGCAACAGTTATAAAAATTTAACAACTTGTTAATGAATAAGTTATAATATACAATGAATTTCACCATGCAACCATTTCTAAAAAGGACTAGCATTAAGTAATTTTCATGTAAGAATATATATGATCAGATTAACAACATTATATATATATATATATTGATTTTTTGTATGAAAACCTTCAAGCTAGTGATTGAATGCTGAAATGAATAAAGAAAGAATTTTTTATAAACAATTTGAATAAAAGCAAGTATTTGAAATCCTTTGTGAATATTTAAACAATAGAGATAAAATCAGTGTGTTTTAAAATAATGACTTTATTAGTGTGAGTGCATTGGTGCAGAAATGTCACTTTTATTTGTATGTGTAAAGAAAAGTGTTTATTTACTGATCAGAGTGTGACAGGAAGACCTAAACAGTTAGAAGAATGCATCTAGTTGAATAGTAATGCAATTTTAAATGGTACAGCAAGTTGGACATACAAATGCTTTCAATGCATGTAAGAGTAAACAACTTTTACTGACAGAGAACCATAATGTATAACTAATGACAAAGCCTTGGAGTACTACTAAATACAGTGGAAACCAAAAGAACTCACTAAAGCAGCTGAAAAAAAAGAAAGATTCAAAACATTTGTTGCATCTACAGATCCATTTGGCTTTAAATTTTACCTTTTTAACTGTGGACAATTTAGGTTCCATGACAAGAATCAGATCGGAGATGAAAGAATTCTTGAGTATATGGCAGACCAGACTAATGGAGTACTATAAATATTAGCAGATGGCAGATATACAAACAGATATATGTGCATGTGCAGTATACATAGTGAAAATGCACAAAGAAGATATGACACTTGACCTAACCTTTAACATAGCACTACAGACTGAAATAACTGCTAAATGTCTAACCTTTAACATAGCACTACAGACTGAAATAACTGCTAAATGTCCATCATAATTAAAGTAAGATGTTTTTGAATGTACAATTATGTGGAATGCCTGTTTTAGTATTCACAAAGCAAGCACCTTTTTTGTGAAGAAGGAGGCAAAACTGGCACTGAATACTGTGACACAGAGAGAAAACAGAAATGTCTCAGTATTATTACAGATGTAAGAGTGAGTTTAGAAGGCTGGCCTAGAGGTAAAGTACAGTTGAGTATATTTCTACCATAAGAGTAGATGTCCTTCTCTTTACAGTTGCAGTATTCCTCACTGAAGAGATCACCTGCCAAGGCTAGCCTAATGTCTGGCTAGTGTACCAAAGCCTTTGGATCCTATAGGTGCTATACGTCATGTGTAGTGCATAAACGTGACACGTGTATGCAAATATTTAGAAAGTAATTGTCCCAGAAGGAATAAAACCATAGGGACAAACAACAGCATATACATCCAGAAGAAAAAAGTTCAGAGGGGAAAGGATGCAAAAGCTCCTCAGCCAGGATGGTAGCAAAAGACAGAGGTAAGAGTTAGAACCAAGAGGGGAAGAATGGAGGGACCAAATACTGCAACAGTGAAGTGAAGGACATCCGCTGTTATGGCAAGATTTTACACAACTGTACTCTGTCCCCCCATATTGCTGTTGTAGTGCTGTTTACAGAAGGAAGAGTACAAGAGCTGAGAAAACCGGAAGGAGGAAGGCACAGAAGAGCCCTCTACAAACCCATGCAGAATATCCCTGACAGAACCTGCCCTGGCCCTGGAAATATCATCCAATTTGTAATGCTTAGTAAAAGTATGAACAGAGGACCAAGTAGCATCCTCAAGGATGGAATTGGTGTCGAACCCTTGAAAAAGACCCCAGAAGATGCAACCACCTTAGAATGTGCCTTTACAGATGAAGACAGACACTTGCCGTGAAAAGAATAACAAAAATAAATGGCTTTAGCGATCCAGGAGAAAATGGTTTGCATGGAAAGAAATGTCCAAACCCAAATCTCGGAATGAAAAGAAAGTTACTCAGACTTGTGAATAACCTTTGTTTTATGCAAATAATATCTGAGCTGTCTACGCAGGTCCAAGATGTGAAAAGCCTTCTCACTGGCACACTGTGGAGATAAGGAAGGAAGTTAAATAAACTGATAAAGGGACAAATCATTAACAGCCTCAGGCCTACAAGAAGGATTAGTATGAAGAGAGACCCTGCCTCTGTGAAAAATTAAAAATGGAGAAATAGCCATAAGAGCCTAAAGTTCAGACACACTCTTGGAAGAAATAAATACCAATAGCAGAACAACATTCCAAGTACAAAGCTGCAAGGAAGCTGAACTACCAGTTTCAAAAGGAGCCTGAGGCAATTTTTCAAGTACAAAATTGAAGTCCCAAGAAGGTGGAATAGGCTTTCTTGGGGGCTTGATATGAAGGACACCTTTAAGAAATTGCTTGACCTCAAACTGAGAGTGGGGTTTCAAGGGCAGATGAGACAATATTGCTGACAGGTGAGTTTTTACTGAAGAATATCCTAAACCAGCATGGAGTAGATCGCACAGATAAAAGAGAACCAAGGAAATCCCTGCTGAAAAGGGAGTCTGTGGATGAATGGGGAACCAGACAGAAAATCTTTTCCGTTTAGACATACATGATTTTTTTGGTAACGTGTTTCTTATCCTTCTGCAGAACCTGAAGTGCATCCTCAAAAAAGAGTTGCCTTAAGGGGATCAAAACCTTATTACCCACATTGTCATTTAAAGAGCAAACAGGTGAGAATGGATAAGAGATCCCTTGCCTTGTGTGAGAAGATCCACCTGGTGAGGTAATTTGTGGTGAATGCCCTTGGACAGATGAAAAAGGAGGAGGAACCAGTACTGTCTGGGTCAAAAGGGAGTCAAAAACAAGATTTTTAGGAAATTCCTGTTTGATCTTGTGTAGAACTCCTAGCAGCAGAGGAAGGGGAGGAAAGGCATACAGAAACATTCTCTTCCAAGGGTAAGACAAAATGTCCACTTTCCAAGTCAGAGGACTTGGTACTCTCAAACGGAAAGGAGGAAATTGTTCAGAGGGGAGGAAATAAGCTGTACCTGTGCAATACCCCAGCAATGCACTATGTCCAGAAAAAATCACTGCGTACAGATAACAGGAAGTAAAGTGTGGGCAGTACGTGGGACCCCGACAGGGTGGGTCTCGAGGAGGGTTAAGGGTTAAGTGAAGGTGGTTAGTGCGTGAGTGTGGCAGGTAAGGGCAGTGAGTGAGGTAGGTGGGGGTTAGGGTGCAGGTAGCGGGTGGGTGAGTGTGCGAGCAGGACGAAGGGGGCTAGGGGTGGGTAAGTGAGTTAGGGTTAGGGTGCAGGTAGGTGAAGTGTCGGTGTGCGATAGTGTAGGAGCTTGGGGGTGAGTGGGTAAGTGAGTTAGGGTTAGAGGAAGTGTAAGGTGATAGTATAGTGTCGGACCTTAGGGTTAGTTTTGGGTCAGGGGGGTAGTGTATGCTATGTAGTGTGTGTGTTGTGTGTGTTTCGTGTGTGTGTGGGTGTTATGGTGTTTGGTGTTTAGCGTTGTCGGGTTTGTGTGTCTGTGTGGAATCAATCGTCGGTCTTCTTAAAGTAGACCCCCAGAAACACATCTCTGCAGCAGAGGAAAAGGGTGTTCAGACCATTGTTTGACAATAGCATTCAGACTGGTGACAGGGGTCCTGAATACTTGCATCCAACGTCACCTTTATGCCCTGCGCACCTATGCAGGGAGCATACATAAGATCTAAAGGCTATGGTATACTGGCCGAATGTTTGGCTAACTTGGCAGGAGATTCCCTTTAGTGAAGAATACTGCAACTTTGACATGGAAGGAGATCTTGCTATATGCTGCCCATGCTGTCAGGAAACAGTACCTGTCATTTTGTCAAGAAGCTTTATTATGTACAGTAGTTCAAGTGTGTCAGCTGCAGATGACCTGGACACCAGCATGTTAAATATTATATCTGAAGAACACCTTGAAACAACAAAAATAAAGTCATCCCTCAAACATTTCATGCGGTGACTTAGCACTTATAGAGGAACTGAAGATCTAGTCAAAATCTGTTTGGGTATCTAATAATTGTACCACCACCAGCATCGTTACACACACAGAAATAGCAATCGGTAATACTGCAGTGAATTCATATTTTATTTGTATACCTGTTTACATGCTCAGTGCTTCTATTTCCTCTAATGTATATTTGGTGTGGCATAATGTAATCAAAAAAGTTAAGATCAGTACAAAAACATCATTTCTACCAAACTCCATGTCATAGGGTGATGATACACACAACGTAACTTTGATTCACAGATCAGTCACAGAAGGAACTAGACAGGAGGATACGATGTGAGCAACGTTTGGCTTTCCCATCCTGGAGGAGGGTTTAGGGTTTCTGATTGCAGCCAGGCTTTCTCAGGGCAGATGACTGAGCATTTTCCAGCATCTGTAAAGGCTGCCATTTATTAGGAGAGGGTTCCTGAGTAGGTGTGTTGCTCAGTATGGTGAAACACTAATGTCACATGCACACTTTGCCCCAGTTAAGTATTTCCCTCCCCATTGTATCAAAACTCCCCATCCTTGGACACACACATATAGTATCTTCCTCCTGGCTCTCACCTTTCTTAAACATGGGATGGTGTATCGCCACATAAAACGGTATTAAGGCAATTATCTCCCTGGAGATGGAAAGACCACCTGTATCTATTAATATGGCAGGAATCTATAATATCCCCTATCCTCCTAGCATAAATGAATTCTAGATGCTAGTGGCAAAGGTGGGAACAAGAAATCTTGAAATAAATAGCTTGTTAATGATAATGATCTACAGTTCATGACAGAGGCATTTAAAATATTTATGAAACAAATTAACATTAAACACTTTATGTCTGTACCCACCACCTAGGCATGAATAGGATGGCTGAAAGTTTTGCACAGACTTTCAGAAAAGCTGTGAATTAATAAACACTGACAGTAAGCACGTTCAATATAAGACAGTTTTAAATGTACTTATTACATTGCCATCTATATATCAGCCAAAATGTTATCATCAGTATTATTTCTAAACAGAATTTTTCTCTAGATTTTATTTACAGCTGAATACAGCTGCAATATATGAAGGGTAAGCAATGAAGACGTTTTTCCAAAGACTATAGAAATGACAAAAGTCAGTGGCCCATACTGCTATTAAGATGTGGCCAGTCGTGTATACTGTAGATGGGACATGGTGCATCAAGAAGGCCTAAACTCCAATTAAATAGGTGAATAACAACCAGATTATCTAGAGCACAACACAACCAACCACATTATCCAGAACCAGCAAAATTGATAATCTAGAACTAAATGTTAGACAAAGGATTTTTGAACATATAATTGAAAAGTAAAATAATTCCATGGTAGTGACAACAGTTCGTCATGTACCGTGTGATGGGATGGTTCCACTTTTTAATCTCAAAATGCTGAAATCTCAAATTTCAGCATTTTGAGACTATAAAGCTGAATTTTTAAAATGTGGAAAGTGCATGATCGCGAATTCGTATATCTCAAATTCGCTGTTATGGCTTTACGTTACGTGACGTGCGGTGTTTATTTTGGATGTTGTTTGATGTGGTGTATGGATTTACGTGGAGTGTAAGGTAAGTGAGTGTTTTATAAGGGTTTTGGGTGTCTGTTAGCTTGTTTGGAAGTTGTATGTGTGGGTTAGGGTAGGTAGGTTAACGTACGAGTGTGTTAGGGTAGGTAGGTTAACGTACGAGTGTGTAATTGTTGATTTGTTGGTGTGTGTGTGTGTGTGTGTGTGTGAGGGACTGTGGAATGTCTGGGTGTAAGTGTACTGTCTGTTACTGTTTGTGCAATCTCGGAGTTAGTATATATAAGTAGGGGGTTGTGTGGGGGGTGCAGGGGGGCTTGCCACCCTGCTTTTGTGTAGTGTAGGTATGTGCATGTCTGGTGTTTTGTTTTGTGGTGTAGGTGTTGTGGTTTGTGTATGGTATGGTGTATGCTGTGTGTTCAGGATTTGTAGTTTGGGGTTTGTGATGTTTCGGTTATATGTAGTTTTGGCTTTATGGTCTCAAAATGCTGAAATAAGAGATTTCAGCATTTTGAGATTATGAAGTGGAACCGATGGGATAGAAAATAAACAAAAACATGCCCCAAATGCATGTCTGCTGAGATCTTTAACGAAAGAAGGGTAGACTGCCATCAGCATTTCCAGATTGTAATTAGAAACCAGTTTTGCTGCCCGAAAAGGATGGCAGACATTTGAACAGAGAGGAATGGATGATCAAATTTGTTCTGCACCATGGAGGTTCCATAAAGGCAGTGCCACTTCATTGGTTGTCAGTATTATGAAGACTCTAACCAACACTGGGCCTCAAGACCAATGGAACAAAAGAGATGCTCTCCAAGTTATGAAGGAGTGCATGTACTTGCATGACTAAGGCCAGCAACTGTTATTGACTTGGTGTGAAAAAGGACTGCAGATATCACTATTAAGCAATAGTAAGAAATATAAGTAAAGATTGTGTGTTAGCTCTGTGTCTGAGCATTTACTATGATAGGACACTAATATTGTGTTTTGTAAATACACAGCAATGTTGTTGTTGTTGTGTCTTTCGGCTTATTCCGGTTAGGGGTCGCCACAGTGGAACTCTGGTCCGCTAATGTTTGGTAGTGGATTTTTACGTGCCGAGTTACCAGCCCTGATGCACAACCTTCAACGAAGGCATGCCCATTCACGCATGCCTCCACACAGAAGACGCTCGTCTTGCTGTGAGGCAACAACGCTAAATACACAGCAATACCTTTCATTAAAAACTTAAATTCTTTTTTCTCTTTTGCTTGCTGCAGATTTTCCCTCTGTTTGATGCCTACTCTTTTCTTGTTGTGTAGCCTCTAACATATTTTTTTTCCAAAAATCATTTAATGTTAAATATGACTTAACTTGCACTTGGTTTTTAGGCAATAATGTGCTTGTAGGATGTTTTGTATAAGACAGCTTAAATTAGTCCTATTTGGATAAATCTGATTTGCACAAATGTTGCAGCTGAATTTAATACAATTTGTTTGAATATTACTTTGACTCTTGGCTGAACATGAAAGCAGTAGTATTTTTACAAGTCAATTGACTTTAAGGTTAAAGGTGAAGTATGGGTAGGGGTTAGAACTGAAGTTATGGTTTTAGTTACAGTTAGGGACATAGTTATAAACATGGTGGATTACATTTAGGTTAGATATTACACTTAAGTCTAGGTTTACAGGTAAGGCTGGAATTAAGGTTGCATTTAAATTTAGGTTTGCGTGTTTTGATAAGATCATATTAAGGCTAGATTTGGATCAGGATTGAGGCTAGGGTTATAAGCTGTTCAGTTGTTTTGTGCACTGCAAGAGGTATGGGGGTCTTTGCCTTTTATAAAACTATGAATAATTCTATGTAAGCATAGAATGTTGCATTGTGTTCATTTCCAGTGGCAGTATCTTTTGGAGAAAACAACACTTTGTTATTTTCAGCCTTTGCAGTCCAATTAAGTTGTCTATTTTGATGAATTGTCAAAGGGATTTTCTACAGTCCATGAACTAAACAGTAGCACAGGTTAATCTAACAGTTGCATTATATACATGTATGTTTGTAATTTATTTGCTGCTTTGCTCTTTTTATATTCCAAAAGGCTTTTGCTTTGCAGTTTCTGACATTAGATGTGTAATGTTCTGTTAGGTCATTTTTAATTGTTTTCTTTGCTGTTTACTTAATGCATCATTGTACTTAAAATGTGCTATTTTATAATACCTTCTTTGGCTTTAATTTTCCAAGGTCTTGAATATTTTCTCCCATTGTTTACCCAGCTACCAATAAAAAGGCTAAATTGTATTGGTGCAATCTGGTCACACCTGACAACAGATCACGTTGCATTATTTGCATCTAATGAGTTGGTATAATACAAATCAGATATTATTATGAGACTGAAGAAGGTAGACCACTGTAAGAAGCACATGGTCTGAGGTTTAAGAAAGAACATTTTAAGATGCACATAAACTGGAAAGCTTTAAGTCATTTTAGGTGTATTGGGCCACCTGCCTATTAATCTCTCTTTCTTTTCACTTCACTCCGATGGCAGGTGAGCAGGGTTTGCCAGAAAATCTGAAATATCATTTCAGACTCTTGGGAGGGCATGTTAAAATGAAAGAAAACTAAATGAATCCCTGCATAAATATTAAATATGAACCAAGAACTGGCCACTTGTCATTAATATTTTACATGAACACTATGGGGATATATTACAACAGCCTCAGCTGTTCTGTCTCCTAATTTTATCCTTCCTTGTTAGCAATAAGTGTTGGCGTTTATTAAGTCACTTTCTGAGACCCCAGGGAATCAGCATTTATGTTTTACATGCAGTGCAGACAGATATCCTATAAACTTCTAATAATCATCTTATACAAATCAGAAAGCAGTTAAGTCAGTGTTTCAATTACTGAATATTATAACACCTGGTTTGATATTTCTGGTAAGCTGAAATAACTATATAAAAGGAAAAAATGAATTCTTCTATTACTGTCTTGAATGATGTACGATGAATATAGTTATCCTGCGTAAATTTAAAATTCTAATGCAAGTTCATTAATCATCCAAATGCAACAAGTACAAAGGAATTTCAAATTCTAATTTCATCAGAGTGATAAGTAATTCTAGCCATTCATTTGCTCCAAACAGCATGAAGCAGACTTGTAAGCATCTGAGAAATCTATCAAGGATTTAGTGAGTATCATGCCGTAGATTGTAGAAGCATTTTTTTTTACTTATTTTATGAATCTGAACAAAATAAAAAGTCTGCAAAGTATTCCCAAAGCATCATTTCTAATCTATATGAAAATATGACTTCTTATAAAAAATGGGCATTTGGCTGAGTGGCACAGAGGTATTTAGCCATAACTGTGACCCAGGCAATTGGGGTTTGATCAACAGCCCCAGCATTGAAGAAGCCATGTGTGTAGAAGGAATGAAAGACCATGACCCACTCACTTCTTCTTGATGAGAGGGGAGGGGGTTGGCTATACTTGAAGGCACAGAGTGAGATGCAGTCTCCCTGGTGGAAATGAAAAAGATCACCACTCATGCTGTGAAGGGAGGGTCAGAGCTGCTTGGAGGGAAAATGGGAAATGAGGGAGTGTCCTCCACAATCAGCCCATTGTACATGGTGCATATCAAAATGAAAAATAATCTGACTAACCTTGATGGCTGCATGAATGATGACTGCTGTTAGTTAGCTCTTATTCAGGGAAAGGAACACAAGTGGTAATAGTCCAAGATTGGGCCTGTTGGTCAGGAAGCAGCAGGGAAAAAAACACCAATCAATCAAGAAATAAATAAAAAGAGAGAGGCAGGGCATTTGAAAACTATAATCTGAACTGATGAAGTCTGAAAGTGTTACACTAAAAATAGTGAAATGCCAGCAAAAAACAAATGATTTTAAAAGCCATCATAATTCTCTGATACTACTGTAATAAATTTAAATTGTATAGAAAATAGCTCATGAAAAACATAGAGAAATCATGACTCGAATTACTAGTGCTGAAGCTGATCATCCACATCGGTTTCTCTCTTTCATTTTTACGGTAGACATTTGCTGAGCTGCTGCAGAACAGGACAATGCATCAACACATCCCCAGTACATGCATACATGCTCCCATTCTGGATGCTGCCAAGAGACCATAATGGAGGTGGGAAATGGGGTACTGCATAAAATGAAAAATATCCCAGCAAGTGGTGAGATGGCCAGACCCTGCAGGACCTCTGCAGGATCCCTGCCAGCCCCAGCTTCCACTGAGAAAGTCTGGTGGTGACAAAGAGAAGGCTGGTAGACCCAAGTGACAGCTGTGAGGCACTGCGGTAGAGTGACATAAAAGGGGTGCTACAAAAAGAAAAAAGAAAGAAATAAATAAAGAGTAGAAAAACTATGTGGTGCTAAAGCAATGCAGTTAATGTTTATACTCTCCTTGAAGGCTGCATTATAGTCCATATGTATAGTTGTAATATTTTGAGAAATCTGTCTAGTCACTGCCTCTCAGCTAAGCAACTATTTTGTTAGACAACTTTCTCTAAATTGTCTTTGAAGGCTTCTAGAAGACATTAATATTTTAAATAATAAAATTTGAAATTTTAGATTTTCTTAGTGGAAAATACAGTTGGATTTCTTCAGTCTCATAGCCCCTTCTTACAAGTTTTTGAAAAAAATAAATATGCATGGTGTCTAAAATTGTCTTCCACTGGGCAGTTTCTTTTCAACCTTAAAAAAACGACCAAACTAAATAGATTTCAAAATGAACTGGACATATCATCTGGAAAACTTTAATGCTTGGATCTCTGAATGCAGACTTACCATGACTAGCATCTATATTTCTTAACTTATACATTTCTAAGTCTAAATATACATGTAAAATCTCTGAGATCTTAAAGATAAAATTTAAAACCTACATGTTTATGCTAATATTACACAAAAAGGCCAACAAAATGTTCCATGGATTTTTACAAACATGAAATATATCATTAATAAAATTAAATGTAATTTTACACATCTATCAAAACAAAAAATCCATATATTCACTTGGATGAATTGGTTCATGAGGAGATTCTCATAAAAATGACAGTCCACATACTTGAAGAAATATGTCTTGCATCGAAAAAAAAAATATTTCACCCGCCCAAATAAATAATAATAAAAACTGCAGGAAATTAGGTCAAAAATTCACATTGCTTACATGTATAAAGAACTTGTATAATAATAGAAACAACTTTTTTTTGTTTGTTTTGTTAGGTTCATATGATGGTTACCCCCCCCCCAAAAGGTTACCCACACAGTATTTTGTTTGTATAGAAAACATTAATGTTTTGAAATATATTAACATAAGCATGTGAGGTCACAGTAGACATTTTAAAATTATGTTTGAGCATTGTAATAAGTTCATTACTGCATGTATTTATTATAAAGCTAGGAAACAGCTGGAGATTGTATTTCATTCATCAGACTCATTTTTCAGAGTCCTCAGAAATCCCTAGGGGACATGGTTGCATTCATGACACCCAACAATTAGTTAGGACCTGGATATAAAAGTATGTGCCATGTTCCTTATGCTGTTCTCTTTTCAGTGCTAAAATACCAAAAGATGCTATTGGAAAAGATTAAATAGACCTGAAAGGCTAAGACAACTGATGTAAAGAAATACAAAAGTTAAATAAAATACCATAATTTTGAAAAGACTCTCTAATGCACTTCCAATTACAGTGATAAGTGAAGTAATATAGATACAATCCAACATGTTATTGATTGACCTTCATCATAAATCAAAAACAAACTAGTAAGCAATAAAGCCTACAACTGATATAGGACTAGATATAAGCCAAGTCTGCCAATGGGAGCACAGGAACAGTACCAGACATGTGATTGCAGGAACTATCAAAGGCTTGGTAATGTACACCTTTAAGATGACACACTTAAAAGTTCTTACCACCCTTTATAAGCAATTAATAGTGATCACCTCACAAATTTATCATGGTCAAACATGATAACCCTGATGTAAATTAGCGTCTAATCATCCAGTAATGAAGAATGGCCTTAAACAATGGTAGACAAAGCAGGATTATACTAGATTTGTATTAGTAGCTTATTCCACAGGCTGGCAATACATTGAGTTAGGAACCTATCCCACCAGACAGTCTTGTTTACTTCTTGCTGCAGTTAGGTCTTTAGTATGGGTGTTTGTAGAGCCATTGGTTTTGTGAACAAATACATTTCCAAATAGGACTGAGTCTTTCATGACTTGAAAAGCAATGCACATATGTCACCTTGAAGCAGCTGGAAGGCTACTGAATTTTAGGAGGTTTGTGCGAACATATCAGAATAGTTGACAGTTTTAAGGGCTTTAATTTTCTTAGTTAAAATTTGTTTTGGGCTTTGAAACAATAAATATATTATTCAAACAACTACTGGTATTGTGTATATGCTCCTACAATTATATTACATTTTTTTGGAAAATGTACTGTTTCAGAATTCATTTTGTTGACAGAAAAGTGCCAAATGGTATACCTTCATCCCATAAAAAAAAAAAAAAAAATACATTTTTTTGTAAAATTTACTGTTTCAGAATTCATTTTGTTGACAGAAAAGTGCCAAATGGTATACCTTCATCCCATAAAAAAAAAAAACAGAGAGAAAAGCCTATAACATACCCTGCAGGGCAAAACAGTTAAATTTTGCTCCACTTGATGGCAACATGTCTAGTTTCTAACATCTAATGTTTGAAAGTGCCAATGGTACATGTCACCAAATCCTGTTATAATGAGGCCAATTAATGCAAACTCAATCTACAAAGAGTTAAATAAATGCAGAAGTATTCGGTGTGAAGGGTAAACTTTCATCATCCTTTCACTTAATGTAAACAATTCTGAGGTTGTTGTTGTCTTTCGGCTTTTCCCAGTTAGAGGTCGCCACAGTGGAACTCTGGTCTGTTAATGATTGGCAGTAGATTTTCACAGTGTCAAGTTGCCAGCTCGATGCCCAACCTTCAACGAAGGCACGCCCATTCATGCATGTCTTTCAGAATGTCACTCGACCCATGGGAAGGACATGCAGACTCCACACAGAAGGCACTCCCCGCACACTAGCTGAGAATCGAACGTGCATCCTCAGAATAAGCTACAAATTCTGAACTTTGAGAATACTTTTGCCAGATCAGGTCCAGATTTTTGGACCATGAAGAAATGGACATGATTAATCAAATAAACACCAGCCTCACAAAAACCCTGAGCAGAAAGACTGCAGAGATGCCTATTGATCTGCTAGGAAGAGACCTGACTATCCTAGTTAGAATTTTGCTTTGTGTCATAACAAAAAAATACTTGGGAAGGATTTCTTTGATGAAAAGACAATGTTGTTTTCCTTTCACAAATTAGACTTTCCCAATTATTTAGTCATCTTGTTCTCATATGAGCTGTCTGCACATAACCAAACTGGCAAAATTATTTTTTCCATACTGTCTTGTTTTGGAAAGATACAACCCATC
This sequence comes from Protopterus annectens, assembly GCF_019279795.1. Lineage (NCBI taxonomy): Eukaryota > Metazoa > Chordata > Ceratodontiformes > Protopteridae > Protopterus > Protopterus annectens. The sequence continues at coordinate 587,737,122 of NC_056747.1, read as the reverse complement.
CCTAATGGCTGCTTAGATGACAGTCCCTCTCAGTTAACCCTTGCCCCAGGCTGGTTGCTGACAGGTATGGAGACAAAGAGTGATTAAATGAAATACTTGTGAGGTTTGTGAACAGAGATGTGTGAATAATCATCTTGCATGTTCATGGTTTCCATAAAGGTGCTCAGATCAACACAGTAAGTCATGTTTGTAGTCTTGATAACAACAGCTGCTATTGTCTTTCTATACTGGCTTAAGAGTGTGAGATCTAGAATGGGTCCCAAAAGCCTTTTCTTCTTCAACATGAAGCTGAACCCTGAATAAAAAGAAAACCTCTTACCTGATTTGCCTGGTTGTAATGCATGTTTGGGTCAGTATTTTTTTTAATTCATGTTTCTCCTCTTCTTGCACTCTCACAGCATTCCCAGTGCCCCATGTGCTTCACTGGGTCTACTGGCACTCCAACCAACCTCCAGTCCAATACAGGAATTCAGCCAGGAACAGTGAGGAACTTAAGGGCATCCTGGGGCTCAAGTTTTCCACCCTCAAGTCCTTTTTTTTTTTCACACTTTTTTCACATACCCTATTTCTCTCCTTTCCCTCATGGACACTGGGTTACATATGAGGGGCAACTGGGTGTGCAGTGAAGACACGTGTTGTACTGCTGCTCAATGCAGCAGCTTAGCTGTTTCTCGACCCTCTTCACTTCTTTGCATTATGTTACTCAGCCTCCACCAGGAATCATCACTGGATTGACCCACAAGTAGGCCCACCCTCACTTGATGGTGACACCCATCCCTCCCTGCACTTCTGTTAGTTGTCTAAACAGTTAACTGATTCTGAGTTGGCTGGGCTGTAGTGAAGGCCAGGAGACTTATTTTTTTAATTAAAAAAGCTTTTTTTTTTTAAAGGGTGTTCTCCTTTAACAAGAACACCCTTTGAATCCAGTCACACAGATGCAACAAGTGTGTGCGACCAGTTGTTGTCTTTGTGTCTGTGCACCCTGCTATTTATATCTTCATCTTCTGTGTGCATGGAATTTGAATGTCAGAAGACATTTGAAATGCAGACCATGAACGGACAAGACTCTTACTTGTCTGTTTGTGGTCCGCATTTCAAATGTTTTCTGGCATTCAAATTTTGTGCAAGTGGAAGACGAAGATGTAAACAGCAGGTCGCACAGATGCAGAAGACAAAAACAGGTCTCACACACCTATCACATCTGTGCGATTGGATACAAAGCTCATTCGTAAAGAAGAATACCCTTAAAAAAACGTTTTTTTAATTAAAAAATGTGTCCTGGCTAGAGACCCCCTCCCAGCCAGTGGGAGCCCTCTTCCAACCAATGGACCCTAGCCGACTGCCTTGGTTGCCTAGTGCTGGATCCGGCTCTGTTCAGGCATATATGTGTCAATAACTCTTTTTCTGACTGGCAGGAAATTTCTGCTGAACTGAACCTGGTCCATGGACCGGCAGTTGAGAAACACTGGTTTATATCTTGCAATGAAGTCAAACTTCTCAGGTTTAGAGAAGAAATATTAATTTACCAAAAAATGGTATTTTTGTTGTGTATTTTATAAGGTTTGCATTTAGGCACAGTACTGTATAATCAGTAGTCAGAAGTTTCATACAATTCCTCAATTTTATTTTTCCAGTAAAGCAAAATTTGTAGAACCAGAATATACAAAATTGTATGTCAGTCAGTGTCTTTCTTTGTAGCTACTTGTCTAATGCTGAAATTCTGATAAGCATGAAAGAGCAGTAATTTCCATAAAAATGGAAAGTAACACAGCAAGAAAAGCTTTTATTGTCAGATGAATATAATAGTGATAAAAATAGCATGTAGAAGACGTATATAATTTAAAAAAGACCATCTACAAAAGAAATGAAAAGTAGCTACAAAGTATGCACAGGTTTGATGTAATATAAATGAATATATTTCCAGATTTCAAAGTTTTGGTTGACATATCAAAGACTGCTTGAAAAAGTGATTTGGCATTTCAATCAAGTATCTGAGGGAAAAATCATTTTAGAGGGGGCTCTTCCCTTTTATTCTCATTGTTTGACTTTTTAAAGGAAATTTTAAATACACAGGTGATGATATCTGACTGATAAGCAAAGACAGTGCTGATCACTAGATCAAACAGACATATTCACATTCTTATTGAAACCACGTACTCACTGTATTATACAATTATAATGGTATTACAGAAGTTAAATAGCACAGGAAGTGCGACTTAAAAGATAAACATGACTCATTGTAGGAGTGTTATGCAATTTATTCACAAATATTTAAAAAAAAAGGCTCTGACATACAAAACATGCCATTATGATTACAAATCTTCTGCGGCATATGTAAAACTCAGCTTTAATCTAGTATACTTGCATGGAAATCAAAGATATCTTGGTACTTGCGTATTATCTCAACCAGGAGACAAATGTTTCCTAGTTCACCAAACTATTGATTTGTGGTCGAAAGATTACAAGGTATGCAATGAAATTATACATTGCTAACTATGTACGTGTTTTGCAAATGTTACTTTCACAATCCATCAGAAAAACTGATTTTGTTAGTGAAAAAAACCCTGTAGTGTGATACTTTCTAAACAAACTGCAACTGGCCATGTTTGTTGTATGTATTAACGCAACCAGTCCATTTAAAAGTCCTTCATGAAAGTGTGTCAGTAAAGGTTATGCCTTCTTTGTCTTTCTTTCGTTTACTTGTTTTCAACCATACGCAAGTTCAACTAAATGTCACGATGATTCTTTTTTTTTTTTTGAGAGTTTTGCTTATTGCCTTCAGACAAGGAAAGTAATATAGTCGTTTGTGTGTGTATGTATATATACTCCAGGGCTTTGATCTTTCTTGTAATCATTATCTTTTTTAAGTTGTTTCAAGTGGTGAAAAGTAAAGAACAAAATGTTGTATTCCATGTTGGGTTACATCCATGAAGTACAAAGTGCTACAGAAATGCCTGTAGCGTTTCGGTAATTAAGTATAAGCAAAACTGCAAAAAAAACGAAAAAAATACATCAGCCTCGCATATACTTGAACTCATGTTTGCTTGAAAACAAGTCACGGAAAGGAAAATAAGGCAGGCATAGCATTTACTGACACATTTTCATCAAGGACTTTTTAAATGGACTGGTTGCATTAATAAGTAAACATTTGTCTCCTGGTGATATGATAATATGTAAGTACTGATATCTTTAATCCCCTAGAATGATTTGAAAAGGCATACACTATTTGCTTTACAAGACAATAACAGAAAGGCCTTATGTCATACATGTATATAGGTGCATAAAGGAATAAGGACAGCATCCTGAACCTATGAGAGCAGCACAATGAAAAAACACGTTCAATAGTCATTAAGCATGGTGTCATTATGCATGCTGAAAACTGATAAAAAAGGAAATTCATTATTTTACTATAACAGAAAACAGCTACTGCCCTTTTATGCCTAAGTTAATATGGTGAATTTAGAAATAAAGTTCTCTATAGTAAGTTTGAAAACACTTTTTAGGATCCTGGTATGTACAGGTTCATACGTTCATAGGAGGTTACTAGACTAGCATCCCTAGAGCCTTTACAAGAGTAGCCATGTTAATCTCAAGTATCCCCATTTGTTCTTTTCTGGGTACTTCGCAGAATGAATTTATGAACAGGGCGGGTCTGTGATCAACATCAACTACCCCTGTCCATGAGGGACATAGGTGCCACTCCAAGAGAGAATTTGTGGTCTCATATCCATTTATTTAGGTTGCATTTAAATAGGGTCAGTAAGGAGCTCTGTTTTATGTGAATAGGGAGTCTACTCAAGAGAGGCATCAGTCTCTGGTAGATGTATGTGTCTCCACAGCATGATCTGTTAATGTCACAAGCTAGTTTGAGATCCTTAGATTGAGTAACTCTTAAGCCATTTGACTTGCGGATGTACATCATTTCCATTAGAGCAGGGTTGAAGATTGCCCTATAATCCAGGCAGAAAACAGCACTCAGCAGCCTATAAGATACAGACTAAAGTGACAGGGCTTTCAGCCTGTCTGCATAGGTCATGGTTTGTATGACATCAGTAGAAAAGATGTTAAAAATGCCTTAGCAGGACATAGTACCCAATGAAGGACATGGGTTCAGATTCATTATTATTGAGTAGGTTAGGATGGGTGAAAGAGGTGGGCCACTCAACGATTATCTAGAAATGGCTGAGCTTAGATGGCAAATTCGGATGAATGCATCTGAAGCACCGGGTCTTAATAGTGCAGTATCCATCAGCTCTGTTCTCAGGCTCAAGGCACAATTTCTTATCTGACAGTCATCGATACCTACTATTAGGGCAGGATGCTAATAAACAACAAATACATATATACTTTCATATGTATAAATATTGACATTTGTTGCTTTGATTATTTTTAATTTATTATAGGATATATTTGTCAAGTATCTTTTATATGTTTTTAATCGCATTTTTTCTTTTTACTGTGAGTGCAATATATATATATATATATATATATATATATGTGTGTGTGTGTGTGTGTGTGTGTGTGTGTGTGTGTGTGTGTGTGTGTGTGTGTGTGTGTGTGTGCGTTGCTCTTTAAATGTTTCTATGTCCATTCAGGAAATTCTTTTATTAATTAGTTAATGATGACGACTAATTTGTTGGAATAGCATATATAAGGCTAATGGGTAATATGCTGTGTTATTCTGAAGAAGTTTCTATTCAAGAGATGAAAGCACTTAATAAACGTTTGTGTGGATTGGATCCTGGTCTCCTGCTTTTTGAATGAAACATCTTGGGATATTATCTGGTCCCATTGATGCCGTGTTTTTGGCCTTGGCAAATGCAGAGATCACCTGTTCTCTAGAGATACTAGGCAGAGGGCTGTTGTCAGGTATGCTTTGGGATATGATAGGTGGGGATAGGGAGGTGAAGTTTTCACTGAGTCTGTCAGCTAGCAGGTTAGTGATATCTTCCAGTGTAGTATGAGTGATGTCATCTACAACCAGTTTGGCACATAGCTGGGCATTCCCTTTTAGACTTTAGACAGTATATACTCCATCATATCTGCTATTGAAAAGTCCACATCTCTGGCATCTTAGATTAGCTCCCCTTTTCTGAGATAGATTGACTACATAGCTAGCATATATAGTTAGCATACATCTGGCAGAAAGGCAGCACCTGATATTCTTTGAATGCAGTGTGGGAATTCCAAAATGTATTGTGGAGAAGATAACTGTAGTCCTTGTTCTTGCTTTTTTTTCCTTTGCTATACATGTGTAACAAACCATCAATAAAATATTAAAGACCTCTTGCTTTTTATTGGTTGTTCTGAATTAATTGCTTAAAGTGACCTGTAATATATTATGTGTATGTCTTGTATTTTTTTGGTCTGATGAAGCACGGTATTTTGTGTGAAAGCTCTTACCTACTATATTAAAACAATTCTTTTATATATTTGGCTGTATTTCAATGCCTATTACTTTTGTTTTTTATGTTATACTGGTTTGTTGGCACTGTTTATTCCTTGGGAATTTTTTTCTATTTCTTGTATACGTTGTTTACTTCCACTTGGGAGTATGGCAGAAGGTTGTGATGTGGAAGTTGAGCTTGAATAAGGTTGTGATGTGAAAGTTGAGCTCGAATATGTTCCTAACAGGATGAGGAATGACGATTGTTTTTGAAACTTTTAAAATTGGATGCAAATCATTTGCTAATAAAACCTATTTTGGACATGGGCAGTGAGAATCTACTGTCTAATACTGATGAGCTTCACCTGTTAACTACAACTAAAGAACTTGAAAATGACGTATTCAAATTAAAGCATCTCCAATGGCAATGCTTACACTTCGAGGCATGCCTTTTCCACAAAGTTATTCCTGGTGGTTTGCGTGTTTTGGTAATGCCCACATATGGTGAGACATACAAGGAACTTTTAAGTAAGTGACAACAACTGAATCTAGAACTTAGCTTCAACTATTTACGCCTACTTACTGATTTCTTCAAACCTCTTGAAAGATAATTAATTTAAACTATTAATAAGAAGCTTGCAGATTTGTATGACATTTTCATGATGAGTTACTTATGAAACTTGATGATATAATGAACAATGTATCTTCCAATGAGCAGCATTTGAGGGCACAGAAAATCAAAAAAATACACAGAGATACTGCTGACTTTTGTGATGGGAATGTTTTTACATGGCCCAGGAATTATTCAATGGCTAACCAGAACTTGGCTCTACAGATTTAGATACAGAGAATAATATTCAGAATGTTGGGTCTGCAGTTCTATGCTCTGGAAATGATATTCAGAGCTTAGATGAACACATTAGCGGTGGGAGAATGGTCACAGCCACTACTTCTACATCTACCGATAATGTTCATTCCCCTTTAAACATTGCTGCGTCGAAAAAACTGCCAGACATGTGACCAAAGATGAACAATGCCATTGGAGCATCAGGGACACTCCCTCTACCTCTGCCCATTCATTGGAAGGAACAACTACGTCATCCACGCTCGCTGAGTCATGGGAGGAAGCGGCCACATCAAATGGAGGATCCGAAAGTACAAAATTTGAAATGGATGTGGACAGATGTCATAAATCGATAATTTATAATATTTCAAGGTTTTAACTCCTGCCCAGGAGTCTCTTTTAGTGCATGGGTTATCTTTTATCCCTGCTCAGTGCTCAAAATTCAGTGAAATTGTGATTGACATTAAAATGTTTGCACAAAGAGTTATGCTTAAGACTATGCTCTCTACAAGTAATGCTAGTACTGATTTGAAGAAGCCTAGTTTATTCCAGCCTAATTTACATCCTGTGCTCAATATTGTTTATAAAGAAATGTGAACAGGATTTGTTGAATAATCACGAGGGGTGATTTGAGAAGGAATTTTGTTAATTTACGCATTGATGAAAAAGAAGCACTTATACAGTTACAGATAGACAGAGACATTGTTATTAAATCTGCAGATAATAGGGTGTGCAATAGTCGTTATGGACTATAAATATGTTGAGGGAATTTTGGAATTGTTATGTAATGAAAATGTTTATGTTAAGATTGATTCTGAATATATTGTTAATATACAAGACAGGATACATACAGCCCTATACGACTGTTATTGTAGATGGCTGATTATGAATGACCTCTATAAATATTTGATGACAGAGTATCTACTTATTCCCTCTTTTCAGGGGTTTCCAAAAATTCATAAAGATCCACTGCATCCACCCTTTTGACCAATTGTGTTGGGCAGTGGCTGGCTTACAGAGCCTTTTTCAATATATAAAGAGAAAAAATTGAAACCTGTACTAGAAAAACAGGAACAAGTGCTAGAAGATACTCAGCAGTTCCTTGAAGATTTATTTGTGCATACTAAAGGGATGTTATTTGATGGTATATATCTTATGGTGAGCATGGATGGCATGTCATTATTTACTAGTATTCCACGTGAAACTGGTATTAGTATAGTGAGCTTCTTGCAATGTATAGTGATTATAGTACCACCACCATAGATTTAATTTGTATGTTCCTAGAAATTGTCTTGGAGAGTAATGCTTTTATTTTTGAGGACCAGTTGTTTCTACAAAAGGTTGGCACAGCTATGGGCACATGTTGTTCCAGTAGCTACGCCAATATTGTCATGGCACAATGGGAGAATTTCTGTGTGTTTAAATCTAATTTTGCTTCTTATATTAAGTTTTACAGGAGGTTTGTTGATGATTTATTTCTGATTTGGGATGGTATTGAAATGCATTTTTTAGATTCTGTTAATTATCTTCAGACTACCACATCTTTTTTGACTTTCACTTGGAAGGTTTCCACTGAAAGCACGGATTTTCTAGATGTGAATCTACATTGTGATATGCTAAGAGGGCTTACAACTACATTGTATAAGAAGATGTGTAGAAAAAAAAAACATTGTTACAGCATGATAGTATTCTGATAAATCGAGGATAGTGAATGATGATTCACCTTACACTGGTTTTGCTAGTAGAACTCTATCCCTTTTTTTTACACCAGTGACATTAATGGCATTTTGCATATTATTAGGAATAAGTGGTCCATCCTACATTTAGATGAAAAGATTGAGATGCTAGTTGGTGATAAACCTAGTTTCATTTTTAAAAATAAGAAATCCCTGAAAAGACAACTATGTTATAAGACTTAATCACCTCCAGAGAGGGAGTAGATGGGTATGTAATGAAAGGAATGCAAGGTTGTCTTATTTGTAATTTCTGTATTTATATAGACCCTTATACATATTTCATTCACCCAACCACCAATGTTGAATATAACTTTAAGATTAATTGTCACAGTAGGAATCTGGTCTATTTGGCAAATTGTAGGGTGTGCCATTGTTTTTATGTGGGGAAAACTAACAGATCTTTGACGGAGTGTATGAGGGAACATGTTTATTGTATCAATAGCTCTGTTACACATAATGCCTTGGCTAAACATTCTCTGTAACATGGTAAGGAACATATTTTTAGTTTTAGGGTTATTGAGACAGTAACCCCAAACAAGCGGGGTGGTGACTTTAAGAACTACACTGAGAGCCAAGAGTTATTTTGGGTTATAACTTTACATGCTGATAAATATCCTGGTATTAATGGGAACATTTCCATTAAACCTGTTTTAGAAACAAGATGTCTTTTTAAATGATTTAATATTTTATTGATGGTTTGTTTTCATTGGTTGTTTTGAATTAAGTGACCTGTTATATATTATGTGTATGTCTTGTATTTTCTTGGTCTGATGAAGCACAGTATTTTGTGTGAAAGTGCTTACTACCATATTAAAACAATTATTTTATGCCTTCAGCCGTGCTTCAGTGCCTATTACTTTTGCTTTTTTATGATTATAACACTGACAACTTGATACAGATTCAAAATGTGTTCTACTTTAGTTCTAGGTCATTGCCAGCAGCAATTTTAACCACTGTCCTTCAACTAAATAGCCAGCATTAGAGTCTAGAAGTGTTAACCACAGACATCTTTTTAAAATTTTGTCCAATTAAATGAAGTATCACTGTGATGTAACACATTTTATTTAAACCGTTTGGAAGGTAAGGACTATCAGATGAATCATCTGGCCTCAAACACAATAAAGGTAAAAAGGGTCTGGAAAATTCATATGGTAAAATAATCAGTCTGATGTGAGACAAATATAACCATTTATTTTTGTTGAGTACCACAAGACTGAACACAATTCATTGAACTGTCAACCATCAAACAAATTAATGGGCTGTACCATGGGTTCTGTTGGGACAAAGTCCATGTCTACCTGCTCCCTGAAGTTAATGAATAAAATGTCAGTTATCTGCAGCCAAGGTAACATTTTATTTATTTATTTGACATTTGTTAACCGGGTTAGTTTGACTGGGCGAAGCCCTTTTTCAGCAGAGACCCAACGAGAAAAGCTTCAATAGTACATTACTGAAAAACATCATGTAACTCCAATAGTGCATTACTTAAAAAAACATTATTTAACATGGACAACAGTCCATGATTTAATCATGATTCATCAAAGGAAAATGCTGTGACAAACCAATAGTCCTCACAAACAGCCAACTTTAATACATGAAACTGAGCATTTTTGTCATCACACGCAGCACAGACTTCATCAGAAGCTAAATCATTCTAGAACGAGCTTACTTAAATAGAAGTAAAAAATGTATCACATGATCCATTTCCATTTAAAACATCACAAGATTCAACCATTAAACTTAAGTACTTTAAAATTAATATGATCATGGTACAGTATTTCCAGATATAAATGATCATATTAATTTTAAAGTTGTTTTAAAGAAAAGGAAGTTGCCTCATTAAATTGTGGACACAGTTTTTTATTGTATTTATTTAAGGCATGTAATGTCTGTGTTTAACCAGTCTGGAGGCATCTCATTTGAGAATACAAAAGTGTTACTGGTTTATGTAATAAAGATTTATCTCACTACCAGCTTACATTTTTATTTTCTTTTATTTCATGAGTAGTAGATGTTCTTTTTGATAAAATTATGCATCAGCATCTACAGGCAGAACTTGTGATACACAAAAATGGCTGCACAAATGTCCAGTTCATAATGTTGCCACAATTAAACCTATTTTTTTGGGCCCCATGGCACAGAAGGATAAACTATGAACATGATTCAGATTACCCAAACAGCAGCTCAGATGATGGAGAATCTGTAGAAAAGTATGGAAGCAATTGTCTGGCAGATGCTCACCTATCCAGAAAGGAAGTGGCTAGGTCACTACTGCATAGACACCTGTCAGAGACTGGGTGTCACTATCACAAATGGAAGAATGCCAACAGTGACTCAGGCACGGCAAGGGGTGTTCCCATCAAGCAGTATACATTGTAACCAAAACTAGGCATGTGTAATACTGCCAGCTGCACCTCTGAGTCACCACAGGGGTCAGGGGTTAGCAAAAAGCATCCCCAACATCTGCCCAGTGGGAAGCATCCTGAGAGATGAAATGACTCTTACCCCAGAGAAGGAATAAACAGACCAACCACTCACCATGCACCTGATGTTGGTAGGTACAATGCCACAAAATGAATATAAAAAGTTATTTGTTTTGGTACTAAACCACTACTCTTGGTCAGAAGTAAATGCCATCTTTATCTAAAGGCTTCAGAAAGCTTCACTTATGGGTAGGTGTGGAGAAGTAGTTAAAAGTGGTGCTTTGATTTTATTTTACATACAAAGAGCAGTAAAGTACTTTTATCCATGTACTTATTGTTACATACTGATTTCTAAACAAATAGGGTATCTTTTTCCTAGTCCTACTGTTTTTAACTGTTCTTGCTCAAAAGCAGATCTGTAGTTGCCTATTTATATTACTGCTGCGTGTTCCCTGGAGCTTAATTCACTGTTTTTGTCTGCTTTTATTTATACTTTGCAGAAAAAAAAACAATTGCAGGCAGTTTGGTTAACTGTGTGAACTCTCTAGAAGTTAGTAGTGCTTACTCAGTGGCTGGGGATAATTTTCTGCTGGTTTTCGGAAGTTAGCATTATTAGCTAAAGTCCTAGCTGTTTTTCCATTGGTTCTTTCATTTTTTATGAATTGTTTTACTGCATTGAAAAAATCTCTACACAGTGCCACACAAGCGTGTGTTCAATAGAAGCAGGCAATTTCAGTTTCAAATTTTCCTAACATAAATGTCTTCAGTATAACTCTCAATTAGAAGCTGCACAATGCATTATGCTGCATATCTGAGCCCACAAAGCATTTGGTAACAGCCCTAAAAGCAGCTCACAGACAATTGTTACTACTGCTAGCAGCTAGGAGAAACTATATGTTATCAGAAGCAGCAAAGCACTGCTCTTCTAGCAAATAAACATGAATTAAATAATATATTATCTGCTCCCTAGCAAACTTATTAAATATTCTTAACATTCCCTAAACCTCTGGGGTCTGGAAGGTCAGCTCTCTTGTCTTTACTTTGTTGCCCACTTCATTGTACTTGATAACCTCAGGCAGTGTAGCAACTGCCTCATGTCCACAGATAATGAACTTTTATTTTGCCCAATGTCCTCTATTTGTAAGAGTTTCAAGTACTTAAACAAACTAATGGTCTCACTCTTGCAAAAAACAGTCTTTGGACAGTGTAACTTGCACAATGCTCCATACAAACCTACATTAAGCTGTCTTATGTTGAGGCTGTTAAAAAGTTATTGCCAATGCCTCCCAGACTCATTATAACTAAGTATAAGTAAAAACCAAACACTATCACCTATTGGCACAACTAAAACAGAGTGTCACCAGAGTGTCACCATCTCAAATTCAGTAGACCCAGCCACTCTACTAAGAAGAACATTTTAGTGATTGGTGAAGCCATAGTCAGACAGACCAATTCAACTCTCACAAGGCTGGACAAAAGGAGGGTGGTGATGTTTTTTTTTTTCCAAGTGCAAGTATCTCCAACATCTTCAGGCCCCTTAAGGCCCTAATCATCATTAGGCCCCTCCTTCTCATTTTCCAGATGAGGTTGAGCTGTTGCTTCAACTGTGGCCACATCTCCAATTCAACACAACTCTTGTACCTTCTTTAAGAGTCATGCTTGACTATCTCAGGCCTTCTCTCATCCAACTTGTCTCTTTGATGGACATCTTCATTTCTTCCCATCCCTCCCAAATCTTCTTTTCCTGCACATGTACAAAAATTACTGTAATATGTCTTCATTGACCTTCCCTGCAAATGGAGCAATTTTGGCTTCTGATCTAATGCCATCATTCCTTCATCTGTCCCACAGTATGCATCCTACCACCTATCTCAGGCACTTCAATGATTCAATGAATTGTATTTTAAGCATGGGGCCTATGAAGGCCAATTATGGGATTGGTTTAATTCAGAACCTGTTGCATATAACAGATTTTTAAACCACAGATCTAATAAAAACTTGAATATTAGTAAATGATTTACACACACAATATCTGTAGGTAGAGTGTTCCTTAATCTACCAGCCCTAAAGAGGAGACATGAAGACTTCAATTTTGAATTAACATTAGGTAGGTGAATTAATAATTTATTATTCCTAGACTTAAACTATGGTTAATTAAACCAGTTCCCAACATTGCAGAATATACTTCAATCGTGTATACTTATACACCAAAACTAAATCAGCCCTTAACAATCAGCCCTTAACAATCTATAAGTTATTAAATAAACTGATACATATTCAAGTTGCATTGCATATCGTAAGGATTCACATCCAAATATGTGTTTAGTAAATTTCCTTTGAAGACGCTCAAGCTTACCCACCTGTGAAATACCCAACACATTAAAAGAACCATAATATTATATAATTGGGTGAATACTACCATAAAATAACATTACCGTTACAACAATATCCATAAATGTAAAGTTCCTGAAAATATTATCTATGTCCTTAAAGGGATAGCCAGAATGAGTCCACACCATACCAAACATCTTCATACAACTAAGAATAGCATCTGGTCATGAGTGGAGCAGTGATAACACAGCACACAGCCTCAGACAGAAAGATATGCATGCTGTTTTACACAGCAAATACTTTCTATGCTGTAGTACTACCTCTATCTTCTTCAATTGTTCTGCCTTCACTGCCCAAGTTCCTGTTCCTACCATACATTAGTATTGGTGACACCGTTGTTTAGCATATTTTACTTTTCATCTTCCTTGGCAGCCTTAAGTTATACATTACCCCTAACTCACTTTGCTAGTTGAATGCAATTTCTCTGATTCTAGCTTTGACCTCCTCATTCATACTTCCCTTCTCCTCAGCTACCCCTGCCAGATACTTGAAGCTGTTAACCTGCTACACTATTTTCCCTTTTAAGTCAATTTTTAGCACTTTCTGATTTCCACCATTTGCGCAATGACATTTGTCTTTTGTGCAGTCAGTTTCATGTGCCTTCATTCTTGCATTCCCTTTCCATACCATTTGCTGAAGCTCAAGTTCTAAGTCTGTTTGTAACGCCATATCATATGCAAACAGGAGATTTGTTGATCTGTACTCTTCCAACCTGTTTGCTAATGCAGTCCATTACTGGTATTTACAGCAATTGGCTCAGATCTGAACCCCGATGAATGTCTATCCTCACTGGGAACCCATCTGTGAATCAAATGTTGTTCACACTTGTGCCATGGGATTTCTGTACTTAGGATGCCCAAATCCTACCAATGTTTCTGTGACTTCAAACCATCACAGGACTGCCCAAATCAGCTTTGTTGGGACAGTGTCATATACTTTATCCAACTCTAGGAATGCCCAGTTGGACCCTTTTGTCATCGCTAGCTTTTTTTCCATTGCCTATCTCACTGCAAACAGCTGGTCAGTTGTGCTGCATCCTGATCTGAATCTGAACTGCTCATCTCCCATCTTACTTTATACTAATCTCCGTATTCATTTACCACCACCATCTCCAGATATTTGAAGCAGTATAACAGGAGTTTGATGTCTCTATACAGTCAATAGTTGTGAATATTAATTTTGTTTTTGTACAGTGGCACTAGAATGTGTATCCTCCAGTCATCTGGGATATGTCTTTTTCACCATACTGCGGTGAATACTCATAGGAGCAATCTCTCCCCTAACTCACCAAACATCTCAATCATATCCGCTGTCACCTAATCTGAACCTGCTGCTTTCCCTGACTGCATTTTCCTTAGTGTTGTTTACCAAGGCACTTACACCTAACAAATATGATTATAATGTGGCAATGGTCCATGTGGGGGTAAATGACTTGGTGTGTGAAACCCTGAGGTACATGCAGAGGGATATATTACAACTCTCCATGTGTGCCACATATACGGGTAAGAATGTGGACTTCAGTAGAATCCTTCCTTCTCAGAGAGTGATAAGGAAGTACAAAAATAATGATAACTGACTTCAACACTTGGCTAAATAACTGGTGTTTTTCCAAGGGTTCCAGTATTTATCACTTTTAAGTGCAATGCTTGACAGCCCTACTTGCTTGGCTAAGGACAGTTTGCACCTCTCATCCCAAGGTTTCGGAACATTACTGAAGGCCTTTGCTGCCCCAGTAGTGCCTTTTCTGTCAGACTCTAGCTAATGGACCTTCCATCTTAACCAAAGAAATAAATCAAATACAAGATCGCATTAAGGCTGCTAGTTCAATGTCATGAGTCTCAATAACAAAATGCCCATCCTTGAGGCCCTAATGCATATGGAGTGCATCCATGTGTTCGTAGGTTCATAGGTAACTACTAGGCTAGCTGACCTTGAGGGCTATTTTAAGCCTAGCCTATTTCTATTTTGATTCTTGAATTAACCTATCCCATTTGGTGTTAGATTGGCCTTACCCATCCCATGCTCATTAGTTATATATTACCCCTAATGAGAATAATTGGGATCATACCATGGATAATTTTAGGGACCCATGTATGTGAGTGTGTGTAATCACTGTAACTTGTTTTAAATGTTTAGATAGTACTTCCTCCATACCAGGGTTTAGTGTCTATCACACCTTTAGACTTGTGGTGGAATCTCTATATTTGTTAGAGACTATATCACCTCTAGGCAAATTCCTAGATAATTACAAACAGAACTCATTCAAATAAAAATCACAATAAATAGGACCAATTATCAGCTCACAGTCAGTTGCAGGATATTATCTAAGTCCCCTGAAAATGACATTAAGTTCTTAAATATATTCACAGAACTTAAACACCACTATTCTGGCAGACTCTTAACTACCTTTTAAATAAACTGGGGCACCTATATCCCAAATACAGAATATGCCCAAAAGATCCTAGATTTAACAAACAAAAACTCCCTGGGATCAAATTGTCAAAGTACCCAATAAAAGACAAAATATCCTGGATCTTGTTTTTACAGATATAGCATCTATATGTAGCATTTCCCCTGGTAGCTTCCTCCAATCCCCCCCCCCCCCCCCAGGTTAAGTATGATCACAAACTGGTAGACTGCACCTTTAAAATATCAAAACAAGTAGATGTCAGCATCACAGATATCAGGACTTCAAAATACTATTTTTTTCAAATTCTATGATGAGGGCTCAAAATTCACATACAGCAGTATAACTCAAGAGGAATCTTGACCAATGGATGGGAGATCGCAGATACACCCCAGGGGTTACCTCAGTGTCACTGCTCGACAGAGGCACAGCTAAATAATGGGCATAGTTTCTCCAAACTAAGGGGTGGCGTAAGCCACAAAACTATGGCTAGGCTTGTAAATGCCCTCGGGCAGATAGCCTAGTATGAACCTATGAACCTAAGACATTAATACAGCAAGTAGTGACATAGAAATAATATGTACTCACAAAAAAAAATCTGATAGATCCAACTAGATCTAAACATAATGGAAAGTTTAACAGTAAACCATTCCAGGGTGCAGAAACATATATAAATAATAGACGAAAAGACACTCAAATGAGAGTTAATATCGGGATATATATATATATATATATATATATATATATATATATATATATATATATATAGATATATATATAGATATATAAATAAATAAATAAAAAATAATGCTTTGGAAAACAAAGGCTGACAATGAAGTTAGTCTGGCATCAGAAGCCAAAGATCATTTGAAATTCTTCTTCAGCAGCTTTAGAGAATTGTGGAATATCACACAGCATTGCTCAGAACTTAATCAAAATGGCATCACCTGCTCTGATCCAGTGGACATTGCCCACTTCCTGGCAAACAAGTTCAGCGCAAACTTCACTTTAGAGGCAACTCTCAAAAGCCCACTCAACCATGAAGATCTCACACCCCCACATCATACTAAAGGACATCTACTTAAGGTGCTTCCCAAGACAAGAAATACATCATCCATGAGCCTAACAATATACCTGGCTGCTTAATAAATAATACTAAACAGGCATTGCTGGAGCCACTCTGTATACTTTGCAACCTGAGCCTAGTCACTGGCTTTGTCAGTGAGGTCTAGCACACAACAGTACTGATACCACTTCACAAAGGTGGCCCCATCACTGACCCCAGAAATTATAATTTGGCAAGTCTCCTTTGCAAAAGCCATGGAATATATCATAACTGACCTGTTTAGCTATGATATAAAAAAATCTTATCAGGCTAGACATGCAGAAATTTGGATTTGTCAAGAGTAGATCCTGTCTAATGAATGTGGTAACCTCTTATGAGGTTGTTAGAGGTCATGCTGTACACACAATATACCTTGACCTGGCCAAAGCATTTGATACCTCATGCTAGTACAATCAACAAGCTAAACACAATTCAAATAGATCTAGATGTAGTAATATAGATAGCAAATTGGATAAGAGATAGAACCTCACACAGTGTGGATAGCAGAGTCTGCCTCAAAGAGGATGAAGGTGACCAATAGTGTTCCCCAGGGCTCAGAATTTGACCCTCTGTTATTTGGTACCTATTTTTCAAATCTCCAGATCATAAATCAACCTCTATGGTTAACCAAGTTTGCAGATGACAGCAAAATGGATGTCATTCTAAAATTTCAGTCTGATTTCATGCCCCCCATAATGAGTTTACAATTGTTAATACCTGAAGTATCAATAATGGTCTTATATTAAAAGCAAATGCATTATTGTCATGTTCAATAAAAAAAAAACTCACCCTGGCGTATAACATAGACAACATCCTACTTCAAAATGTGAATGTAGTTAGAGACATTAGAACATGGGTTAATAATTCCCTTTACTTTAATTCTCATGTTGATATATATATTATATATATATATATATATATATATATATATATATATGGATTCACTTTAGAAACTCAAAAAACTGAAATATCAAAATTCAGCATTTCGAGCCCATAAAGTAGAATCCTGAGAAGAGCGAAAGCTCAGACATGCGAAATTCAAAACCTTGAATACCGGAGGTTTTGAATTTTGCACTTCTGAGGTTTCGCTGTGGTTTTGGATTCAGGTAAGTGTGTGTGTATTAAGGGTTTTGAGTAGGGGCTGTGGTGTGTGTCAGTGTGTTTTGTTGCTGTAATGTGTATGTGAGATCGCACTCCGCAGAACAAAATGGCAAACATACCATTATGTGTTTCATGACTGCCTGTTGTAACCTTAGTAATGTTCCCTTCTAACTTGCTATACTACAACATAACACATGTTAGTGTAGTGAAGTGCAATCTCGGAGTTGATATATTAAAGTAGCAGGGGGTGTGCAGGTGGGCTTGCCCCCCTGCTCATACTTGGCGGAAAGTAATATGGTTTGTCTTGTCTTTGTTTCTCTGTATCCTTGTACTGGAATATACTCAGTGTTTGTATCCTGTGTGTTTTCAGTCTTTTGAGTTTTCAGGATTTGGGTTTTAGTCTTATGGGATTTGAGAATGTGGGCTTTCAGTCTTCTGAATGAATCTATATATATATATATATATATATATATATATATATATATATACACACACATACACGCCTTATATATATATATATATATATATATATATATATATATATATATATATGTATGCAGATATAGATAAATATGTATAGATATATATAAATTATATATACAATTTCATTCATTCAGTTAGTTAATAGGTAATTAGCTAGTTAGCTGAAATTTTTAATCACTGTTAGAGCACTGACTGCAGTGGACCACTTTCAGATTCATACTGGAAGTACAATCTCAGTACTAAGAACAAAGCAAAGAACAATGTTCATAAATTAAGTGGAAAACTGCAGACAGCACCTTTGAAAGGGTAAACACATTATATAAATGATGAAAAAGATCAGTATACCTAAGCAGCAGTTATGATAATACAACTACAATATTTACTATGAGTAATATCGAAAGTAACCAAACGTTTTGATGAACCTAACAAGGAACATATACACAAAAGAGTCTGATAAAGAGTAAATATTAAATTATAATTTTTCAGACATAAAATAGAGAGAGAGTACAGATATAGGCATTGGGTGCCACAGAGAATAGGGTAGAAAAGGATGAGAATGATCAATGGATGGGAAACCATGACCGATGGATGGGAAATTGAAAGTTCAACCAGAAACAATTCCCCTGCACGGAGAGAGTTGCACAGCAAATTAATATAGAGCCAAAAAACAGATAGCCAGCAACAAGGGGCTGTGGAATGAAATTTTATTAAATAATGACTTCAAAAACAGAACGGTTTTGGCTTAAATATAACATAGCCTTCATCAGTGTGATGTTCTAAAATACAAATGAAGTCAAATATACCTTATGATTAATTGAAAGTAAATGGTGATTGGATAGCTCATAAATATTAATATGACATTTCATAAATATTTATGTTTATAGATGTTCATTTAATCCAGGATAAAAAAGACTGCCCAGTTTAACAATCCATTTTTTTTCTTTAACATTTAATTTGTTATGCCAACCAGATTTATGGGAACGATCACCAATAATTTGTCAATGATCAAAAAATGAAATTTGGCTGTATTGTGTTTAAGTGTGTGTTTGTAAAGTGCATTACTGGTTCTTTTACATTTAATGTCACTCAAGTGTTCCGAGACCCTTAGTCTAAAGGGTCTGGATGTTTGACCGACACAGAAAGCATGACAGCTGCAACAGGCCATGTAGACAACCCAATCAGAGTTACAGTTGGCAAAAAACTTAATGTCAAATACAATACTACTATTACTAAAGGCCTATTTAATAAAAGGTATAACTCCAAGGGGCCTAAGGGTGAAAATTGAACCTCTAGTAGCAGAGCCTGACGATATGCTGATTAATGATTGGACATCTATACAGCAAGAATGTTCCACTAAATTTGTGGAGGCATTGTCCAGCTACTATATTAGGATCACTGATCAGGACACACTCAAGGTTAGCAAACTTATAGAGGAATGTAATCAATACCGGGATGAAATATTTTTTTATCCTGGATTAAATGAACCTATAAACATAAATATTTATGAAATGTCATATTAATATTTATGAGCTATCCAATCACCATTTACTTTCAATTAATCATAAGGTATATTTGACTTCATTTGTATTTTAGAACATCACACTGATGAAGGCTATGTTATATTTAAGCCGAAACCGGTCTGTTTTTGAAGTCATTATTTAATAAAATTTCATTCCACAGCCCCTTGTTGCTGGCTATCTGTTTTTTGGCCTTAAATTGAAAGTTCACCACAAGTCTGGCCCCCATGTCTCTGATAGACAGAGGCAGATAGTAATGTCCAAACTAACATACCTCGCCATAATTCCTATGAACCAAAGGGTATTGCTGGAAGGTGAGTAGAAAGCTGCAAAAGATAAAAGGGTGTTAATAAAGAAAGGGGACTTTGTGAATAGCTAAGGAGGGAGCTCCTCTGTAGCTGACTTCAGAAAGTTCATGCGAGCTTGCTCTCAGAGAATCTCCTAACAAAGTAGTATACTGCTTAGAGGATGGGGCTTGTCACTTTCCTTATTCTGTAACTGCAGTAAATCAGGCTGCTTCCCTCCCACCTAGGATAAGCAAGATGTCAATGGGCTCTCACTCCATCCTTCTCTTCTTGGTCCTCTCCAGTTACATGGGTCATCTGACAGAAATTGCTACTTTCAGCATGTTACTTGGTGCTTTTATAAAGCTGAATATAAATTATAATTAGAACTGCAGTGCAAGGAGAAGTGGTTTGAGATGAGTGCTGCTTGTTTCTTTATACTTGATTTTGACTGGCATTCCAGTAATGTATTTAAAAAGTAATTTTTTATGCCTCACAACCTTTTTGTTTCCATCTAGATATTAAGTAAGCTGTCATGTAGCCAATGCATTGAAATATATATTTTTTTCTTCTGCACTTCATTTTGTCTTGACTGGACTCTCATAAAGATGGTTTGGCACCCAGGGCAACGTATTTAATTAAAGTCCCAGTTTTTGTGGTTTTGAGCATAGCCCACCCCTTTCTAGTTGGCCACACCCCTTCCCATTGGTCCCACCCATTCAGCTGTCTCCTGCAGCCCCCCTTTGATTTGAAGTCACCAGCCACCACTGCATCTGAGTCAAAGTTAGGACTTTATCCCTGGGTGCTATGGGGCCATTATATCAAGCTAGAAACTCATGAGTCCTAATAGGTCTCAGGAGAGCCTCTCACATACCCACAAATTTGCAAGGTGCTGTTTGTATGTATGTATGCATATATTTAGTTAGTTAGTTAGTTAGTTAGTTAGTTAGTTAGTTAGTTAGTTAGTTAGTTAGTTAGTTAATTAGTTAGTTAGTTAGTTAGTTTTGCAAATATCTCTGTCCAGCATTTCTTAGCATATGAGAGCAAAAGGCAACAGGACACAGCAGTTGTTTATCCACTGGAACTCCTTGGATATAGTAGTGACATCAAAGATTGATAACAGAGATGTTATATTTTGTTTTACTTTGTTTGGAGTTGGGTATATCACAATGAAGAGAGCATGCCTTTCCTTAGCACATCTCTTAAAGGACAAAGCACACTTGAGAGACTGGGTGCAAACTTGTCCAAGTAGTTAATCATAACTAGGGACTGCCTTAGTTCAGTCATACAGAATAGGTTTTGCAATTTAGCTATTGATCTGACCTTGCTTACATCTATTTCGATTCTACAACCTTTATGCTGTGCCTGAAGTAATTGAGTAATATTTGTCTTGGTTTAACTTAAAATCAGGATTTTGAATAGCTTGTAGCACTGTCTCTAACCTTGAATTGTGTGCTTATTTATTTGTACCAAAAAGTAGGATTTCACCCATGTTAACAACACAATCTAGCCCATAAATCAGTAGTTTTGCACCAAAGCACTTCAGGTACTGAGGTTATACCATAGAGCAGATATTTAAAACAAAGACTTCACATGGGAGTAATGAAGCTCATCAGTCTTTGGTTTTCTCTATTTTGGGGTATTTGCCAAAGCCTACTGGAAGCATCTAGTGTATAAAAATACAGTTGTTTTAGTTACACTTAAAATAATGTAAAGGTTTTGCATTTGGTTAAGTTCTGCCTCTACTTTGGAAAGCATAGGAAATGGAACTCTCCTGGATGTAACAGCGTATAGAGCAGTGCTCAGTTTTTGCTTAGCTTTTATTAGTTCTCAATGAAGAAGACCATCAAATATGTCTTATTGATGGATTTATTCTGGCAATTAAGCTCATTTCACCTGCCACAGTGCAGCTGAACAGATTATTTATGTACAGATCATCCAGCACATATAGTCAAAACTCAAAACCGTACTCACCCACTCAGACATGGCTAGAACACTACCAATGCATTTTAGTTTGGGTGCAGGGCTACAAATTTCATCTTTTGTTTTATGAAACTGCTAATGTTTTAAGAAATTTGCATATGTTAACTTGATATCACACATCAACCACTTTATTAATCTTGAAACTCACTTCATTTTCACAAACTGAAATCTTAATTTGCCAATCTACTTCAACATCAGACACAGAAGTGACTGAGCCCAAAAAAAACTTTATGTTTTATTTTCAGAAACAATTTATTTAATAAGCTTTGCTTTACAGATGGCAGCAAAATGGCCTAGTCTTTTACGTCTCTTACAGCTTCTTCCTACATGCAGCGCATTGCTCCGATGCATTATGGTAACAGTCACATCTCATGCCTGTCGTACACTCACTATATTTCATTCATTTATTTAGTTTGACCAGAAGTATGCGTCTTTTTAAACTTGGCATTAACTTTGTGTTTTAACTCATACACATCATTTGACATGCTTAAATTAGCATCTTGCCTTTTAACTAATTCAATGTTTGGTGGTTTGTATTGCTTTTGTCCAAAGTTGCATTAACATCAAGCTGTAACTTTTGAAACACTTCTACATCAACCAGTCCAATCACAATTCTACTGCTTATTGTTCATCTTGTTCCATTAAAATCTCAGTTATCAACTTGTTCATACATTCATCTCACAAAAACTTCAACACAATTATGCTTCACTAGTGCAAATCACTGGAAGATTGTCCTTTTGTGTATTATACTTCTTTCTGGCACAAAATGTTCATGGAGTTTGCTAATCAGTAACCTGTGCATAACACTATGGCTCTCTGCAATGAAAATGAACTGCACATGGCCTCTACTTCACAATTCATACAATACAACAGGGGAGTTACCTGCATGTCATATGTTTTGTCATCTAATTTGGTCATCACATGAAATTGTGTGAACCTCTTGCATGCAGACAGGCCACCCACAGGATTCTGAGAAGGAAAACAATGACTCTAAGTACCTTTGTTTCATCATTATCAAATAAATTCAGAGTTTCTGCGCTGGATGGTTAAAATACGGTAAATTATTTTTTTAAGATAAAGCATTTATTTATCTGTAAACTATTCATCTCTGGGTGATTTGGTGAGGCTTTTGGATTGGGATGATGTCTTTTTGGTCTTTTTTCAAGAAAAAGATCATTCTTCTGACAGTATGCCTACCCTCTAATGTTTATTAGTAGTCTTAGAAATGTCAGGTTGCATCATCAGTTTAGTCAAACAAATTACTTTTATTCTGAATGACATGACATGATTCTGAATGACATAAAATGATGTTAACACTTCAGGCATCTCACATCAACCACCTCTAGCACTGCACATCAACCACCTCTAGCACTGCAGTGTATTATGGGATATATACATTTTAAAATGACAATATCTATATTACATATTCACAATATATTCAATCACTCTAGCAACTTTATTCCACTTATCACAGAGATCAACTTAAATCTAGAGGTTTTGACAGACAACATAGTGGGACTGGTCACAATGAAAGGGGAGATAATGGATAAAATGGAGTGGGATACATTGTTGATGTGAAAAACCTAGTAGGCTATGTTGGTCCTAATTAAAGTTGTGTCTTGTTGGCTTTTAAGGAGCAGAATAAAACCAAGGTCTACCTTCAGTTCATTTACAGAAGTGTTGAGAGGTTTGAAGAGATTTTTGTTGAAGTTAACTAGGGAATTATAGGTTTGTCTTTTTTCATATGGGATAATTAGTACTGCATATAAAATACTGCATGATGACTAGGATAATTAGTAGTGCATATAAAATACTGCATGGTGAGTATTAGAATCAATCAGAAGAGGTTAGAAAAGATTGAGAAGAGAGACTAAAAAAGCAATTTGCATGAGAACAATGTGAGGACATATTAATGACTCCCAAGGATGTAAAAAGTCAAGAAGGTTTAGGATTTGTGCTTGTCAAGTGTTTTTATAGGCATTTTAAACCCTGAGCAGATTTCAAAGAATTTTTCCTTGGGTCGACAGCAAATGTTGAAGGTGTTATTATAAAGAATGAGGTAACTGGGAACATGTTTTTGAGAGTGTAGTGAGCTGGCAGACTTTAAAACTTCCCTACAGAGTACACTGTCAGAAATACTGAGGGAACAAATGGCTGTAACTAAGGAAATGCTTATTCTGAGCTGGGACACAGGATCTGAATTGTCTAGACACAGTAAGGGCTTATTAAGTTTAATTCTGTTGGCTGCCAAAAAGAAAAAAATAAATCAAAATCTAATTCTACTGTATTTGTAGTACTAAATATGGTAAAAGAGATGAAACATGAAAGAGGGTATTTAGAAACAGGGAGGAGCACATCACATGGAAATAAATGGAATTTGTGAGAACAATACATGCAGAGTAATGTTCAGGAGGAGGGCCAAGGTTTAACGGAAGGCAGAGACTGAACAATTGTAATACTGAACTGAAAGACAGTTGTTATAAAAACACCAACCACACACCCACCTTTGTGGGGGCTCTCAATAAAAATCTACCCAAACAGCAGAGACATCCAAGGCAGAAACACACCTGACCACCACAACACATTAATCATGAGACACATAACTCTCCTAAACAGTGTGCCACTCAACCAAAGCCCCTAAGACAAAACAGCATGTCCAACACACTAGCCATATGTGACTCGATAGTAAGGCACAGTGATGTCCCACTTACTAGGCTGAATAAGGAGAAAGTAACAGTCAGCTGCCTGTCAGGTGCCAGGATTCACCACATAATGCATGCACTCAGGTCCCTCAACAATGGTTACAAATATGACTCTGTCACTGTACATATGGGTGTGAATGACCTAAGACATACCTCCCTGGACTACATGAAAAGACACATGGAGGAGATCTTGGATTATGTAGCCCAGGCAGGTGTGATCCTAGCCCTGAGCAGTATCCTACCATCATCCAGAATGTACAAACAGAAAATTATTGATTTCAATAACTGGCTAAGTTTCTGGTGTCATTCTAACAGGATCCAGTATCTGTCTGCCTGGGATGACATGACTAACATACCTCAATGCTTTGCCAGACATGGCCTGCATCTGACACCCCTGGGTTTCCAGATACTGGCCAAGGCTCTTGCCGCCCCTATAGTGCCTTTTTTAGGCAGTGTTCCAAAGACCAAATTACCACCGTAACAACTACAAACAAATGCAATCTGAGGGTCATGCTGCTCAATGCTAGAAGTCTAAATCTCAAAATGCACTTGCTCAAAGCACTCCTTAAAATGGAGAACATCAACATTTGTGCTGTAACAGAGACCTGGTTCAAAGCAGCAGAAAGAACCCCTGCACTTTCAGGCCATAACTTATTCCACACCTTCCGGCCCAAGAACTTGGACCAAAGCTCCAAAGGTGGTGGTGTTTCCATATTCATAAAGGATGCATACACCTCCAGACTGGTAGCCCAACATAATTCATCAGAGATACTTCAGGTGCAACTAACATTGGTTAAGACAGCGATTCAGATCATAGTCTGCTATAGGTCCCCAACTATATCCCAAGATTCACACTCCATGTTCCTAAGCACCCTGGAGAATATTAGGGTCCAACCTAACACTCTCATACTGGGTGACTTCAACTACCCCCTCCATTAAATAGGAAAACTACTCATGTACTAATACACTTGCCCAACGTTTCCTGGAATTCATTAATTCAAATACCCTGGAGCAGCTCTTCTTACCTCTCTAGAGGCAGCAACATCCTTGACCTGGTCATTACTAACATGGGCAACCGTTGTTCTATACCAACAGTCACCTCCTCCCTGGTTAGATCCGACCACAAACTAATCACCTTGGAAATCCACATCCCTCCTTCCCCCCACCTCAGCAAAGGTAACCACCATGAAAAACTTTTCTAAACCTAACTTTGGGGTCCTTAAAACAGAGGTGGCTAAATTCACTGCACCCATGGACATGGAGAATAGTTGCATGACCACTGAATCATACACCAATGCACTGTATGAAAATGTACACAAATGCATGGATCTCGCCATGCCCAATAGAACCAAGATGCTCTCCTCCAAGAAAAGGAAGCCAATCTGGTGGTCCCCTGCCATAACCAAACTCTACAACAGAAGGAGGAAACTGATGCGGAATAAGGTGAAGTCCCAAGACTGGAAAAACTCCCTTATCAACTTCAACAAAAAGTTGAGATCCCTCATCAAATCCTTTAAAGCTAGCTATGAAAACAGAATTGCAGCAGATATTAAAGACAACTACAAGGCCTTCTATAGTTATGTCAAGAATCTCCACGCCAATACTCAGATTTTCTCTGAGCTACTGCACAATGGCACCTCCTATACTGAGCCAACAGATATTGCCAATATACTGGCCGACAGATTCAGTGCCAGCTTTACCCCTCTCACTCCCCCAAAAGGACAAATCACTATATATCATTAGATTGCCTGGCACCCAGTATTACTGCTGCACAGGTTAAAACAGTACAGTCCAAGGCCAAGAATACAGCTTCTATGGGATCTGGCAATATCCATGGCTGTGTTCTCCATGAACAAGAGTGAACTGGCACCTCACCTGTGTGCCTGTTCAATCACAGCCTCACCTCAGGCTTTGTACCTACCAAATGGCACACTGCCACAGTCATCCCTCTCCACAAAGGAGGAGCGACTACAGACCCTGGGAACTATCAACCCATTAGCCTGATGATTCTGATATGCAAAGCTATGGAATGCATCATCATGGACCTAATAAACAGGAATACAAGGAATTTCCAAACTCTAGATCCCATACAGTTTGGTTTTGTGAAGAGTAGATCATGCCTGTTCAACCTGGTTGACTTCTTTGAGTCAGTCACCAGAGCTGTGGATGAAAGCAAGGTGGTGCATACAGACTACCTTGATCTGTCCAAGGCCTTTGATACCATTCCCACTCAGGAATCATAGAAAAACTCACTAAGCTAGGCATCGACCCATATATCACTAGGTGGGTTGCAAACTGACTCACAGATAGAACCCACAGTGTGAAAGAAGTTGACTCCAAGTTAGACTGCTGACCAGTCACGAGTGGCGTCCCACAGGGTTCGGTCCTGGGTCCACTTCTGTTTGATATCTACTTCTCTGAAGTCCAGGCCAACACAAAGGGTCTCTGGCTGACAAAGTTTGCAGACGATTGCAAGTTGGGAGCTATTATTAACTCCTCAAGTGATGTTGATATCCTACAGAAAGGCCTCACTGAGACCAACGACTGGTGTCAGAACCATGGCCTTAAGCTCAATGCCAAAAAAATGTGTCATCATCCCCTTTGGGGAAAAACCCGATTCCCATGAATTACCACATTGATGGTAGTCCATTGAACACAGTAGGTGTTATAAGAGATCTGGGAACACAGGTTGACAGCAACCTCTTGTTTGACCACCACATTGCCACTGTGGTCAGAAAGTCTTTCTATGTGCCACATCTCATTACTAGACACCTGCAACTGCTGGAGAGGCTACAAAAGTACCTCACAAAGAGGATCCTAGGCCTTAAACACCTGTCCTATATGGACAGACTCAAAAAAACTGCAACTATTGTCTGTCTCATATCGCCTACTTAGAGGTGATCTCTGCTTGACTTACAAAGCCATGTCTGACCCAGCTCTATTAGAAATGCTACATTTAAAAAAATCCCAATCCCTCTGCACCACATGCTCCAGAGACTTCAACCTCATTACCATAATCAACAGAACATGTTGGAGGGATAGATTCATAACCTAGAGGCTGCCCATGCTATGGAATAGACTTCCCATACATGTCAAACAGAGCACCTCACCGGCCCTCTTCAAAAGAAATCTTGATGAGTGGATGGGAAATTAAAAAATTCACCCCAGTGAGTAGTGGCTCTACTCGACAGAGGCAATGGGAACTAAGATTAGGTGGCATGATGCCAGGTAGTCCTATGGGCTAGGCTTGTAAAGACTCCAGGGCCATTAGCCTAGTACACACCTATTAACCCAAGAAAGAAAACATATGCAATACATAATGTGTGTAAATGGAAACAATGGGATAATGGTTTGCTCTCCTTTATATTAATGTGTGTGTGCCCATGTCATAAGTAGCAATTTAATAATGGTGTTTAAACAAACAACTTGTGTAGGTATGTACTGAAATATGTCTTTGTTGGATGGCATATAGTGGTAGGCTCTGTTTATATAAAGTTGTGTTCCCTGTTGCTGTTGACAGAATTAGGCAATTAGGATTAGAAACCCTCATGATTTTGGTTAGTTATGGATGGTTACTTGAACAGAGATTTAAATGTGAGCACAGTGCTGCCTCTTGTCCTGGTACCTGGCCTGGGATTGTTTATATCATTACAGCCTGTGAGGAAGTGGTTGCAGGAAGGACTTGATTGTTTCACCCAGAAATCTAGAACCTGTTGGGAATATGGCAGGGAAGGAAAGTGTCCAATTGATCTGATTTGTTGATGGTACAACTTGCATTCATTATACTACAGTTTAGTGGTGAAGAGCCATGTGATGATTTAGCGTAGGAGATGGAAGTGGAGTCTGGATTGGGTATGACATTCTTCTACTTCTTCTAAGTAGTAATTAGAAATAGGTGAGTAGTTGTTTGGGATGAGCTTAGAACTTCTGCTTACAGAAGGCTTTACAGACAGTGAGCCTTTGGAATCAGGATGGCAGTAGCACAGGAACGTGAGAGTGAAGGACTGCTGTTAGCATGATGGCAGTAGGCAAATGTTATTATCATGGGTAAAATGTAAAGAAGGTTTAGGGGTGGAATATGAGAGGACTCAAAGCAGTACCAGTGGAGTTTGTGTGTGCAGAAATAAAACAATTAAAAGATAGACTGTTGGGGACCATGAACCAAGGCATGGTGGGAAAGACTATAGGTTTGATGAGAGGGAGAATAAGGCAATGGTAATGAGGTACATTAGTAAAATGGGCAAGGAGGTGATAGTGTGTTTTTATTACTTTATACAGAAAAATGCAAACTGAATGGAAATATAAGTACTTAAATGGAAGATAAATGTTTTTTCGCCTTGTAGATAGAAAATTAATAAAACTGGAAGTATATATCTTTTGCTCTGGAGAGGAAGTCATCTGCCATTAGTTTCATAGGAGGATACTAGGCTAGTGGCCCTGGAGCCTTTATAAGCCTAGCCATGTTAATCCTAGGTTGCACCAATTACACTTAGGTGGATGTATTTACAGATCAGCACCCACTACCTCTGTCCATAACGAACATGGCTGCCACCCCTTGGGGTGAATTTGCGGTCACCCATCTATTTGTCTTGGTTGTGCTTGAATATGGTTATTGAGGAGCTATGTTTCACATGAGCTGGAAGTTTATTCCAGAGCAGTGGCAATCTCTGGGAGACATACCTGTCCCTCCAGCATGTTCTGTTAATGTCACTGGCAAGGTTGAGATCCCTACAGCAAGTGACTCTAGTGCCTTTTGATTTGTGGATGTGCAGCATTTCCATCAGGTTGGGGTCAGAGACTGCTCTGTAGGCCAGGCACAAGTCACCTCTCAGTAGCCTATATGATACAGTGTACTGTGACAGGGCTTTTATTCTACTCACATAGGTCATGGTTTGGAGGCCATGTATTTTCTTGGTGAGAAGCCTCTGTGGTCTCTCCAGTTGCTGCATGTGTCTGGTGAGATACATGCAGAAGGGAGCATTGTACTCTATTAATGGTCTAATTAGGATCGAGTAAAGTAGGGTTATAAGATCCTTAGACCTGGATGTGATGTCTTTACTTATGAGAGGAGCAGTGTAGAAGGCTTTCCTTACCACTGTGGAAACCTGGTGGTCAAAGTTCAGATTGCTGTCAACTTGTGTTCCTAGATCTCACACCACTAGGTTTGAACTTACAGGGGTGCTGTCAATATTGTAATTAATGGGGAATTCCGCTTTGCCAAATGCAGTGGCGGCTGGGGACTTCAAATCAAAGGGGGGCTGCAAGAGACAGCTGAATGGGTGGGGTCAAGGGGAAGGGGTGTGGTCAACTTGAAAGGGGAGGAGCTATGCTAAAAAACACAAAAAATAACTAAGTAAATACGCTGCCCTGGGTGGCAAACCATCATTATGAGAGTCCAATCAAGACAAAAATAAGTGTAGAAGAATAAAAATATTTCAATGCATTGGCTGCATGACAGCTTACTTAATATCTAGATGGAAACAAAAGGTTGTGAGGCATGAAAAAATAAATTACTTTTTAAATACATTGCTGGAATGCCAGTCAAAATCAAGTATAAGAAAAACCAGAAGCACTCAACTCAAACCACTTCTCCTTGCACTGCAGTTCTAATTATAATTTATATTCAGCTTTATTAAAGTACCAAGTAACATGCTGAAAGTAGAAATCTCTGTGATGCCCCCACTTGTAAAAATGTTTCTTATCCAAAAAAGACCTGCTGCCTGACAACTATCTACTTGTTTCATGGGGAAAACATGAAAGTAAAAAATGAAAAGCAAACAAGAAACAAGCTCAAGATACATTGCTTAAAGGATTACTGTACAGGTTATGGACCACACATGATTGGCATTCTGTTTAGTTTACAGGTAAAGTCTGTAGAGATGACTGGAAGTCTCCAACAAGTGTAATGAGCTTTTTAAAATAATGGAATCCTGTCCTTCAATACCCAAGGCTTATACATTATCTAGTCAAGTATTCTCTGCATGGCAACAACAGAAAGGCTTTCAATGTTGGCAATTCTTTAACAGTATGCTTATTAAAGCTTACTTGCATCTTACGATCTCAGACAAGCTTACCTTATGGTCATTAAAGCATTGCTACTTAAACACAGAGCAACAGGCACTTTGAGTAATAAGCATAAATCAACAGTACAAAAATATGACAGAAACCAGACCATTCTGCAAAATCAAGGACAGATGAAAAGCCACTGTAGTACTTGTGTCTACCTTGGATGGGGGGGACACACTGCACATTTACACTGCAAAA
The DNA here is from genome assembly GCF_019279795.1 of Protopterus annectens. Lineage (NCBI taxonomy): Eukaryota > Metazoa > Chordata > Ceratodontiformes > Protopteridae > Protopterus > Protopterus annectens. The sequence goes on along the minus strand of NC_056747.1, from coordinate 587,706,496 downwards.
CTACTCTTTGCCTTGCTTGGACACATCCAGAGTCACTACATGGTGGAGTGGGGTGCAACAAGTATGTCACAATTTGAAATGTCTCTGGCTGACTGTGATGGCCCTGACACATTTGTCATATCTCTCAACCTCAGAGCAAGAAATCTGGACAAAGCCATACACAGAAGTGGGACAAAGGCCCAAAAATAAGGACAATTTTTAAATATTGCTCTAATAAACTTAGAAAGATAATAGAATAGGTCTTGCATTAGTATGACTTTCCTGAAGGGTATAAAATCTGAAACTCCAATGTCTGTCATTATTTTCTAACTTCAGTCTTTAGTGATTTGTCACTAATTTGCCAAAAAACACAATTTTATGAAAAATGGACCAAATGTGATGCAAAATATAAAATAGCCACACAATACAGCTGGGAACCTGTCAAAGAAGGGACACTTTAATATTGGTACTGCATACTTGAGCAGCTGACAAAATAAAATAATCTACATGCATTTCATGTAATCTATAACATTGATTATTACAGTTATTTATTAATTGTAAACCCTCCATGTTTTCTTCCACAATTGCTATTTTGCGGAGGGATTATTAGGGAGAAGAGCAACATTTTGAGCCAAAATCGGGGACAGTTGAGAGGTTGGCTATGCCTAATTCTATAAAGCAATTTATTTGCATGTACCTCTCAACCTGTTAACGCAGTAAATCTGAACAAGGCCAAATATATTGGGGGAACATATAAACACTACTAAAAATTGCTCTTGTATAAATTGAGACAGTTGATAGAATAACAGTTCTTACTTTAGCATGCATTTTTCTGAAGGTTATGAAGTCTGAAACTCAGTGTATCATTATTTAGTGACTTAATTTCTAAATGATTTGCCAGAAAACTACAAATTTTATGAAGAACAAACCAAAAATAAGAAGCAAAAATCTATTCATTCTTTGAAAATCTGGACAGTTGGGAGGTATAGTTCAGCTGGGCCTGTCTGAGTTTGCTGCCCTTCCCCCCTGACAAAATCATGGTTGAATGGAGCCTCTGCAGCCATTCCAATGAACCATTACTTGGCTATTTCACTCCATTTACCATAAACACTAATGTGCATACTGCTTTACTTCTATGATGAGTTGGACTTCATTTGAAAGTTTTATTTTGTATTTTACAGCACAAACACTAAGTCATCTACTAAACAAAGCAATGCAGTCTCACAATGAAAACTTAGCATTAAAACTTCTCTGCCCTTGAAACTCACATTCATTGAAATAGCATTGAAACCCACATTCAAAGAAAATACATTTTGCTAGTGGCAGATAAAGATTAATTTTGGGCTGTTTTCAAATCATAGGCCCCTTGCATATGAAACATACATGTGCTCTTTGATACACCTTCCTCATTGTACTAAATTATATTCCTTGTACAATATATTACAGTTGTTAGAGGGCGTTTTAAATTTGTTTTGAACATTTTTCCAGTAAGCAATGAAACAAAACGCATGCACCCATAATGGCAAAACTGCCCAGTTCAGAACATTTATCATAAAAGTCTACTCAGACTTCCACAGTCCACCATTATTAGTAAATATGCACAATTCTACAGTCCACCATTATCAGTAAATATGCACAATTCTACAGTCCACCATTATCAGTAAATATGCACAATTCTACAGTCCACCATTATCAGTAAATATGCACAATTCTACAGTCCATTATCAGTAAATATGCACTATCTCTGAAGAAGTAAAAGTCATCTAAATAATTCCACATTAAAGAAATCTGTAACTAATGAAGAGGTTGCTGCTAGCAAACACCTTTATATTTCATGGTTTCTTCGAAAAATAAAGTGTCTGTTGCCCCTCAGGAATAAATTGCCTATATTACATTAAAAATGATAAGCTAGTAATATTGCAAGAGGAAATGGATGGCAAACTGATAACGGACTCATAGTTAGTATCTTCACCAAGGAGAACATTCTCAGTATGGCAGCATCCACCCCTTGTGGGAGTAGAACCCACAGCCTTCTGCATCAAAAGCAAGTACACAACCTGTTGTGCTATTAACAAGGCAAACCAACTTCACTTAAGCAACACTAAACTTCTGTTCCCCTGCAGCTCTCAGCTCCTTGTAAAATCTACTCAATACTCAACTTCGCAGCACAAGAAAACTGGAAAAAGCCAAAATGTATTGGGGGGGGGTCAAAAGCCCAAAAACCAGGGACACAAACATTGCTTGTATAATCTTGGAAAGTTGCTAGAACCATACATTTTACTGCCAAGGTCCCTGTGCAAAACAGTCAGAGCAACATACCACTATGCCAAATCAGCTGCTTTGTAAAAGAGGAAGACTGAAACTTAAATGGCTATCATTTAGTGAATTCAGTTCTCACCATAGCTGTCAACCTCTTAGTACAAAACACCTGGACAAACTCAATAATGAGGGAATACAGCCCTCAAACATATTCAGTGAATTCAGTTCTTGCCATAGCTGTCAACCTTAGCACAAAAAACCTGGACAAAGCCAATAATGGGGGAATACAGTCCCAAAAATAGGGACAAATTTCAAATATTCATCTTATAAACTTAGAAAATTGCTAGAATAAAAGGTTGTGTTACGGTTGTGTTACTATGTATTTTCTGAAGAACATGAAGTCTGAAATTCAAATGCCTGTCAATTTTACTGCTGACAGAACAAAAACAATTTTCAGCAGAGACCCAGGGAGAAATACTGCAGACATGTCTTTGTAAAATGACAGGGCACCAGAGCAAATCCACACAAACACAGGGAGGAGATGCAGACTCCACACAGAAGGCACCCCAGCCAAGAATCAAACCAGAAAACCTATAGCTGTGAGGCAACAATACTACCACTGCACCATCAAATATGCAAGGAATTAAACTTTCAGAAACCTGAAATCTGAAATTCAAATGCCTGTCAATTTTAACATTTGTTAATCAGGACAGTCTGACTTGGAACTAAAAAAATTTCAGCAGAGGCCCAGGAAGACATAATGCAGACATGTCTTTGTAACATGGGAGGACACAAAAGCAAACCCACACAAACACAGGGAGAAGATACAGACCCCACAAAGAAGGCACCCCAGCCAAGAAGCAAACCTGAGAACCTGCAGCTTGTGAGGCAACAATGCTACCACTGCACCATCAAATATCAAGCATTGCAACATTTACAAACCACAGATATTATGAGGAACAGCTCAGATCAAATATGAGGCAAAAATCTGCAATTTTTTTTTACAAATGGTGGTGGGTAGGGAATTCAGGTCTGTAACACCTGCATACAAGGTACAGGGTTCAAGCTTGAGGTATTCTCTACCACACACACACCTGTAGTAGCAAACCACAAAAACTAAATATACTGCACTGGGTGCCAAACCGTCATTATGAGAGTCCAATCAAGACAAAATGAAGTGTAGAAGAATAAAAATATTTCAATGCATTGGCTACATGACAGCTTAATATCTAGATGGAAACAAAAAAGGTTGTGAGGCATGAAAAAATAAATTACTTTTTAAATACATTAATGGAATGCCAGTCAAAATCAAGTATAAGAAAAACAAGCAGCACTCAACTCAAACCACTTCTTGCACTGCAGTTCTAATTATAATTTATATTCAGCTTTATTAAAGTAACAAGTAACATGCTGAAAGTAGAAATCTCTGATGCCCCCACTTGTAAAAATGTTCCTTATCCATAAAAAGACCTGCTGCCTGACATCTACTTGTTTCATGGGGAAAACATGATCAAAGTTAAAAATGAAAAGCAAACAAGAAATGAGCTCAAGATACATTGCTTAAAAGAATTACTGTACAGGTTATGGACCACGCGATTGGCATTCGGTTTACGGGTAAAGCCTGCAGAGATGACTGGAAGTCTCCAAGTGTAATGAGACTCTTAAAATAATGTAATTCTGTCCTTTATTACAAATACTGGCATATGCATTTCAATACCCAAGGCTTATACATTATCTAGTTAAGTATTTTCTACATGGCAACAGAAAGGCTTTCAATGTTGGCAATTCTTTAACAGTATGCTTATTAAAGCTTACTTGCATCTTGCAATCTCAGCCAAGCTTACCTGATGGTCATTAAAGTATTGCTACTTAAACACAGAGCAACAGGCACTTTGAGTAATAAGCATAAATCAACAGTACAAAAAATATGACAGAAACCAGACCATTCTGTAAAAATCAAGGACAGATGAAAAGCCATTCTAGTACTTGTGTCTACCTTGGATGGGTGGGATTCTCTGCACATTTACACTGCATAACTACTCCTTGCCTTGCTTCGACACATCCAGAATCACTACATGGGGGAGTTGGGTGTAACAAGTATGTCACAGTTTGAAATGTCTCTGGGTGACTTGTGATGGCCCTGACACATTTGTCATACCTCTCAACCTCAGAGCAAGAAATCTGGACAAAGCCATACAAAGAAATGGGACAAAGGCCCAAAAATAAGGACAATTTTTAAAATATTGCTCTTATAAACTTAGAAAGCTAACAGAGGTCTTGCATTAGTATGAATTTTCTGAATGGTATGAAATCTGAAACACAAATGTCTGTCATTATTTTCTAACTTCAGTCTTTAATTATTTGTCACTAATTTGCCAAAAAAACACAATTTTATGAAAAATGGACCAAAATGTGATGTAAAAATATAAAATAGCAACACAATACAGCTGGGAACCTGTCAAAGAAGGGACACTTTAATATTAGTACTGCTAACTTGAGCAGCTGACAAAATAAAATAATCTACATGCATTTCTGAAATAAAAGTAATCTGATTATTACAGTTATTTCTTAATTATAAACCCTCCATGTTTTCTTCCAAAATTGCTATTTTGTGGAGGGATCATTAGGGGAAGAGCAACATTTTGAGCCAAAATCAGGGACAGTTCAGAGGTTTGGCTATGCCTAATTCTATAAAGCAATTTATTTGCATGTACCTCTCAACCTGTTAATGCAATAAATCTGGACAAGGCCAAATATATTGGGGGAACATATAAACAGTACTAAAATTTGCTCTTGTATAAACTGGGACATAAATCTGGACAAGGCCAAATATATTGGGGGAACATATAAACTACTAAAAATTGCTCTTGTATAAACTGGGACAGTTGATAGAACAGGTCTTACTTTAGCATGCATTTTTCTGAAGGTTATGAAGTCTGAAACTAGTGTGTCATTATTTAGTGACTTAATTCCTAAATGATTTGCCAGAAAACCACAAATTTTATGAGGAACAAACCAAAAATAAGAAGCAAAAAATCTATTCATTCTTTGAAAATCTGGACAGTTGGGAGGTATAGTTCAGCTGGGGCTGTCTAAGTTTGCTGCCCTTCCCCCTCATAAAACCATGGTCGAATGGAGCCTCCCCTGCAGCCATTCCAATGATCCATTACTTTGCTATTTCACTCCATTTACCATAAACACTAATGTGCATACTGATTTACTTCTATGATGATCTGAACTTCATTTGAAAGTTTTATTTTGCATTTTACAGCACAAACACTAAGACATCTGCTAAACAAACTTGGCATTAAAACTTCTCTGCCCTTGAAACTCACATTCATTGAAACAACATTAAAACCCACATTCAAAGAAAATACATTTTACCCGTGGCAGATAAAAATTAATTCTGGGCTGTTTTCAAATCATAGGCCTCTTGCATATGAAACATACATGTGCTCTTTGATACACCTTCCTATTGCTTTGAACATTTTTCCAGTAAACAATGAAACAAAACTGCCCAATTCAGAACATTTCCATCATAAAAGTCTACTCAAACTTCTACAGTCCACTATTATCAGTAAATATGCACAATTCTACAGTCCACCATTATCAGTAAATATGCACAATCTCTGAAGTAGTAAAAAAGTCATCTAAATAATTCCACGTTAAATAAATCTGTAATGAAGAGGTTGCTGCTAGCAATCACCTTTATATTTCATGGTTTCATCAAAAAATAAAGTGTCTGATGCCCCTGAGGAATAAATTGCCTAAATTACATTAAAAATAAGCTAGTAATATTGCAATAGGAAATGGATGGCAAACTGATAAACAGGCTCATAATTAGTATCTTAACTTTCAGTATGGCAGCATTCACCCCTTATGGGAGTAGAACCAACAACCTTCTGCATCAAAAGCAAGTACACAACCTGTTGTGCTATTAGCAATGTGAGCTGACTTAGCATAATCAGCACTAAACTTCTCTTCCCCTGCAGCTCTCAGCTCCTTGTAAAATCTACTCAATACTCAACTGCATCTCAACTTCGCAGCACAAGAAGTCAGGAAAAAGCCAAATTTATTGGGGTGGGTCAAAAGGGCAAAACCAGGGACACATTAAACATTGCTTGTATAATCTTGGAAAGCTGCTAGAATAAAATGCTGTGTTACCACCATACATTTTACTGCCAAAGTCCCTGTGCAAAACAGTCAAGAGCAACATGCCACTATGCCAAATCAGCTGCTTTGTGAAAGAGAGGAAGACTGAAACTTAAATGGCTATCACTTAATGAATTCAGTTCTCACCATAGCTGTCAACCTCTTAGCACAAAACACCTGGACAAACCCAGTAATGAGGAAATACAGCCCTCAAACATTCCGTGAATTCAGTTCTTGCCATAGCTGTCAACCTTAGCACAAAAAACCTGGACAAAGCCACTGACAGGGTATTACAGTCCCAAAAATAAGGACAAATTTCAAATAGCCATCTTATAAACTTAAAAAATTGCTATAATAAAAGGTTGTGTTACTATATATTTATTGCTAGAATAAAAAGTTGTTTTACTATGTATTTTCTGAAGAATATGAAGTCTGAAATTTAAATGCCTGTCAATTTTACTTCTGACGGAAGAAAAACAATTTTCAGCAGAGGCCCAGGGAGAAATACTGTAGACACGTCTTTGTAAAATGGCAGGACACCAGAGCAAATCCACACAAACTCAGGGATAATATGCAGACTCCACACAGAAGGCACCCCAGCCAAGAATCAAACCAGAAAACCTATAGCTGTGAGGCAACCATACTGCCACTGCACCATCAAATATGTAAGGAAGTAAACATTCAGAAACCTGAAGTCTGAAATTCAAATGCCTGTCAATTTTATTTAACATTTGTTAATCAGGACAGTCTGACTTGGAAGAAATAAAACAATTCTCAGCAGAGGCCCAGGACGAAATAATGCAGACATGTCTTTGTAACATGGCAGGACACAAAAGCAATCCCACACAAACACAGGGAAAGATACAGACCGCCCACAAACAAGGCACCCCAGCCAAGAATCAAACCCAAAAACCTGCAGCTGTGAGGCAACAATGCTACCACTGCACCATCAAATATCAAGCATTGCAATATTTACAAACCACAGATATTATGAGGAATAGATCAGATCAAATATGAGGCAAAAATCTGCAATTTTTTTACAAATGGTGGTGGGTAGGGAATTCAGGTCTTTAACACCTGCATACAAGGTACAGGGTTCAAGCCTGAGGTATTCCCTACCACACCACCATGAGTCTAACCACCAGTATATTGCACCTGGGGCATTTTCACAGACACACACACACACACACACACACACACACACACACACACACACACACCTTGTACATCCAAATCCCTGTCCACTTACCTGGTCCTGTAGTAAATCCAAATCCACCATAAATCTCTGTCCGCGAAACCACCATACATCCAGTAAATCCTATGAAACGTATCTTCCCCTGCAGCTGAAAACCCGCGCAAATCTGACCCTGCCCGTCGTGAGATCTTCCCCTGCAGCAAACTCCAATCCAGACCCAAGATCCTTCCCCTGACTGCCGACATCGCAGTCTGACCCCGACACATTTCTCCAGCGAGTTCCCAGGCAGTCTATGCAGTTTAAAACTGCATAGACTTGTGGGAGCGCTCCTGTCCATGTTTCTCAATCAGGACTGCTGTTGAGACAATCTGCACATGCTCCATGCTCCAGACTGTCTCAGCAGCAGTCTGGACTAGTGCGCATGCGTGAAGTCCACAAAATTTTTAAATATTTTTTTTCTATTTATTTCTTTTTATTATTTTAGTTTGAAGTTGAGGGGGCTGCAGTCCGGCAGTCCAATAGCACAGGCCGCCCCTGGCCAAATGGGATAATAGTGCACTTTTTTGAGTTTAGTTTTAGACAGTGACTTTGGCACCAGTCATTTGTTTGTGTTACATGGATAAGCAGAGATTATAACATGGAATGGAATTCGGAGTAATCCACTATGTTTTCAGAATAGATTGAAGTTAGTAGGTAATAGTATGGTGTTTATGGATTAAAGTAGGTAGAGTTAAGATGGTGAAAGTAAGGTTAAAAATGGGAAATTAGCAAGGAGCCATCAATTCTATTATCTCTGAGAGTTAATATGCTGATTTTAGGTGGTTCCTATAAAAAAGATGGCTCTCAGCAATATAACTGGTTATGCTAGATATAACAGAAAGGTAATGGGAGTCGGCTATCTGGGAAATGATGTTGGGGAGGAAGTAAGTGGGATACATTGTCACTTTGAGTAAATCAGTCTACATACATGCAGACATGCAGCAACACAAACAATACAATGGTGAAACAGGTAGGAGAAAAATGTAATTAAGTTTTGCAAGAGCATGTCCACAAAATACTACACACTCACACGTACATGCACACATATACATAAATGAAGGTAAGATTGTGAGAAGAGGGTTAAAGAGTTTTAATGAAAATCTAAAAGCATTAGGTATTTGATATTATCCAAGTGAGTAAGTTGTTGACATTGGTAGAAAATGGTGCTGCATTATGCATCCTCCTTGATGGCATTTGCATTTTAATGGGGTAAACAAGTGGGACTTCATGTCAGCCCTGAATATTGGATAAAAGGTAGTTTCTTTGAGACAGGATTGAGGTAGAAGAGACTCACAGACTTTTTGGACCTAGTGTACAAGCAGTCCTCCTAGTGCAAGTCTTAGTATTTCTGCTCTAGAATCGAAGGCTAAAGAATAGTGTTATAGAATATATTCTGCATCTGAATGAACTGCCTGTAACATATGTAGAAATGGAGGAGATAAAGTATCTGTCATTTTGTGATCAGTACTCTACCCAGTTAAGAAAATGCAAATAAAATAATAATAAATACACAAAATTAAAATGGACTAGAAGTGTTGAGAGTACCAAGGTAGCATTTCAGTTTTAATTGTATTGACAGAGGACCTTGGTAATAACTGAAAGGATCAAAGGGTACAGTAATGCAGATAGTACACTTCTCATACCAGGTAGAGGCAATCATGCTCATAGCTGCAGCCACCTGGACAACACAGCAGTGAAGCTGGTAGGAGAAAAACAATGTAATTAAGTTTTGTAAGATGGTGTCAACTGAGTGCTAGAGTGGTGCAGGCATATTCCCCCCCCCACATCACCTTACTAATGATAACCCCTAACCTTGCCCCCAGCCCAACTCTAACCCTACACCATAAAAAACACTTCCCATAATGCTGACACTCACAAGATGCACAAACACACACCAACACATACACTACAGACATAAAATCTAACCCCTTACCTAACCCAACCCCAAATGTAAAATACACAATCTCGCACACAAACATACATTTACACCCTTACCTAACCCTAACAAACAAACACACTCTAACCCCATCCCAGTCTCCATTCACCTGTTTCAAAGAAATGGAACTTCAACATTTCAGATGTTCTGCTATCCAGATGTTCAACAATCTCAATTACCTTAAGTGCTTGTTGACCAAAGCAATGTTCAACAAAATACATGTATATACAGACATGGGAGCAGTTCACTTGGTCAAATGCTCGTTTGCTTAAACAGGTGACCTGAGTTATTTATTTCACTGCCTTTTTGCTTTAGTGAACTTTTGTATTGCTTAATGCCCATGTTACCAAAAACATAGGTGGGTATAAATTTTTTTGTCCCCTTTTGTACGTCATTCTCCCAACGCAGCACCCCTGTACTGCATCTCCATGCTGGGTCTACCAGCTAACATCCTACCATCCTGAACTTACTCCAGTATTGCTGGGGCCAGTCACTAATCATAAGGGCATCTTAGGGGTTTGGTTACCTTCACAACCACCCATTTTTTTTGTATGCCCTCATCCCTTGTGGCAATGTGGTTACATCCAAGAGATGGATGTGCAATGGAGACATTGTGGCATATCACCCCACCTCTATAGCAACCCAGCCAGGTCTACCCCCTGCTTCCTCTTTGAACCTCACCTCCTCTCAGCTATGTCCCCAGTCTCCACCATGGATCATTGAAGAAAAAGAGATGCCATGTCACCACCTTCCCCTGGAATAGGCATGTGCATCTCTCCATACTGCTCCATCAGTTGCCCAGTGTCATGGGAGCTTTATCTCTCTATGCAACTAGTGAGGCATACATGGGTATCTATTAGGTTTGGAAGTGTGTGTGTGTGTGTGTGTGTGTGTGTGTGTGTGTGTGTGTGTGTGTGTGTGTACGTCCGTATATATACCCAAGTATGTCTCTGTATGCTCAAGTGTACATGTTTGCAGTTTAGGAAAAGAATTAGGGTTACCTAAATGGATACTTTTGGTGTTGTGTATCTGGGTTGGAGTGTGTGACTGCTGATTAGGGTTAGCGTTACAGTTGGTAAGAGGATAGTTTTAGTGTTTTGTGTGTGTGTAAGTTGTGTGTTTGATGCCTTATTTAGTGGCACTATTAGGGAAAAGGATGTTCTTAAGGTAATATGCATGGCTTGGGATTGCGGCAGGGTTAAAGTTACCAAACATGAGTAAGGTGGGATAGGAGAGTGAATCTCTGCTGCACTTGTTCTTATCTGTATTTTCTTTTCTTTCCCATGTTTGTTTCCTCCTGTCTACAGCATCAGTTGTGGTGGAGGATGAGGTACAGCTTAGGCCACCTGGTCTGCACCAGCTAACATGCCAGCGGCCATGTCATCAGCAGTTTTTCAGGCCTGCCTTGCTGTAAAGCTATGACGTTCACCCTGCTGAAGGTAACCTGAAGGGCTCATAGGTGGCCTCTGCTGCCACCTCTCAGGAAAGGAGAGTAGATGCTGCTTCTCTGAATGTGGTCCAAAGGTATTTACCTGAGTCAGTCAGTGGCAGGTGCAGTGGGGGGTCAAGGATTAAAAAGGGGAAATTGGTCACCAACCCCAAATAAAATGTCCTTCTCCCCAACCTACCTTCCTTTTGTGTAATCCTTTTGTGTCTTCCTCTGCTTTCTTCTGTTCCATTTCTGGCTTTACTATTTACCACTCCCCTTCACATGTATATAATGAACTGTTTTGGCACTTTCAAGCGGTGGCCTTGTATGGCCTGCTCTAAGTGCCTGCACTGCAGCTAGGAGTCACTTCTCTGCATATACAAACATGCCCTGCATTGGGCATGCAATGTTCTTGCTTCTCTTCATTTGGCTGCATAACCACCCATCATACAGTCACTACAGTGACATGATAGCTGCAATTAATGTAGCTGCACCCATTTACAATGCAACATACTCCCTGGAATGGTGCCACACTGGCCACCATTCATACATAATCAGCTCCTGGCCACTTTGCAGTAATCCATTTGTGTTATTTTGTGCAGCACAAGACTGCAAGTCTTTATGAATACCATCCCCTCCTCCAGTATCTGGGCAGGAAAAGGCACAGAACTATCATAATCTGTTTTTAAAACTAAAATAAAAAGGCAGAAAAAATAGCATACAAATTCCACTTACAACTTCATTGTAGTAGGAAAAGAAAGTGTAAAATTAAGCAATGTTTCAAATCCTTTAAGGAATAAGCAAGATTACTTTAGTAGTGAAAAATCCACAAGGTTCATTGAATAGATTTGTATGAAGATGTCTGCTTTTACACAAAAAAATAGTATTCACTTCTGTTTGCTCTAACAGAAATTGCCAGAGAGCTTAACCTCTGGCCATATCAAATGATTTTTAACTTTATAGGTAAAAGAAGCAAGAAACTAGTTTTCTTTTGGGAAACAAAGGTCTAAGTTTTATTAAAAATGGCATTGTGGTAACGAACACAAATGGAAACATGGAATAAAGTAACATGATTATGTACAGAGGGATTTTATTGTGCTTACTTAAGTCTATAGATAATGCTTCTCAAAAGATTATTCTCAATAATATTGTTCTTGTCAGAAACATAAAATCACACTGTTCTTCAAAAGCCCTACATTTCTATACAAAGTGATACATCAACTGTTTTGAAATATGTTTTCTCATGATATAGACAGAAACAAATTAAATCAACATCTGTGCAAGTCTGAGTTTAAGGCTGAGATTGTGGTGTTAAAGCCAGATTTCTAATACTTAATGCTTTCTACTGATAACTTGAATTAAATCACTCTACCAACCATGTGTTAAATGAATTCCATATAACCAGCATCCAGTAATAAGCTAATATGATTTTGAAACTCAAATAATTGGTTGACTTTTGGTGTGATGCAAATCTACACAAATGCAAGAAAAAATTAAAATTGCTGCCTTGATTTTTTACAATGTCACAAGTTTTGAACTGTCCAAAAAGTAGTCCTCCTGTAATAACAAGATATAAATAAGGCCAGGCAACTTACTGCTGTACCATGTTTGAAGCAAACTCTTTAAATGTTAGCATTGGGAGTGTGTATATATGTACTAGCAAGACTACAGCTGGAGCCAAAGTCAGAATTTTTCACCTAGACATACATATGTGTGTGTGTGTGTGCGCACGCACACACAAAATCGTGAACACCCAAGTGACAGATGACAGAAACATGACTATAACAGTAGTTGAATGTGAACAGCAGAAGCCTAAATGCAGAGATCACTTAAGTTAAACATCAAGTGCTAAAATTAGAACATTCTTTGGTGTTTAATAAAATTATGCAGTCATTTGTTTTGTTTACAATGCATCATTTTTGAGATGCATGTTTTTAAAAACACTCTTGTATTGCTACTTTAAGAGCTGTAAATGAAGTGACTTTCGCACATCTGTTCATATGAGCTACATCATGTGCTCCAAGGTAATGCATTCCCTGTTCCTTTAGTTACAGAATACTGGCCACGCTGTCTAAGGAGATTTACAATTGTTTTAGTAAATGATTTAGACTAAGTTATCATTGCAGTAATAGTGCCAATGAGAGAGTCTCATTAGATGCATTTGCTCTGGTATGACTAAATATTTCCAGGAATTCATTAAAGTGCCTAGTATTAGACACACATCTCATGCTCAAAGGCACTTCCTCTGCAATTCAGAAACAAGTTAGCAGTGATGAGGTGAGACCTCATTACAATCTAATCTGCATGTTTCTTAAATCACAGTTACTACTTTGACGTGCTTATCACTGCTGGACTTGCACGTCAATGTAGTAATGTACTGCTTACATACGCAGTGAAGCACCCCCAGTCATTCTATTATACACACAAGTACACAACCACAAACACACACACAGACTTCACAGCCCCTGTACCTACCCTAACGGCCCTCCTGTGGTTCCCCCCACCCCTGTAACAGTCGAATTGCCATTACAACATGTATTGATCAGGCCTAAGGTGGTCTAGTATATCATCCCACCCTCCAATACCAGTACTGCTATTGGTGCCAGTATGGCTGTTTACTCCATAAGACATCCCTGGTATCCAGTGGTTCACCCCACCATTGATCCCTGTTATGATGTCGGTGCCATTATGGCTGTTTACTTCCCCCCCATCCCAAATCCCCATTATGATGTTAGTACCATTATGGTACTTCACTTTATCCCTGTATCCAGTGGTTTCCCCACCCTCCCAATACCCATAAGACCAGTGGTACCATTTTGGCACTTTAAAAGTAATCTCCGGTGTCTATTGCTTCCCTCCACCCACTGATCCCCAAACTACTGGCAGTACCATTTCAGCGCTTTAAAAATAGCCCTGTGTCTAGTGCACCCCCCCCAACCTCAATATCCCTATACTACTACTTGTGCCATTACTGCATTTTAAAAGTAATCCCTGCTGTTTAATACATCCCTCATCCACTTTAAAAGTAATCTCTGCTGTTTAATGCATCCCTCATCCTACAAATCTCCATGCTTCCAGTGGTGCCACAATGGCATGTTTATGAGTATTCCCTGTGTCTGGTGCATCTCTCCACCACCAATGATTGTTTTCTCATTGGTGCTGTTATGAATCTTTAAAAGCAATCCCTGGCATATAGTGGTTACACCAACACCAATATACATTAGATGGATGAACAAAGCCTTTTGGCCATGTTCAGTACCGCACATGGCCATGTTGATTTACATAGCTAAACAACTTTTTGAATTGCAAAACTATGAAGATATATTAGTAGAGGCGGTCCCAGGGAGAAAGCACATGGCTGATTAGTGTATGCCTCTCCCCAAGGAATGCCTGATTAGCATTCAGCATGGCAAAAGGGTCAGCCCTTCGTGGTGCTGCACGCATCTTTAAGTTAGAGAACCATGTCAGGATGGTTTCTGAATTGGGAAATGTACCAGGATGTGTACAACTCCGTTTACATGTTCAAGTATCTTAATGAATCTGGCCCATTATTTAATTTGAAATACAAAATTAAAAGTGGAAATACCTTCACTGACTCTCCATATATTTGTGTAAGCTACATAATAGACTGCGTAATAAAACAGGAAAGCTCTAGCATGTAGTACGTAAAGCCATTAACATTTGTTAACATTTTGCTTTTTAGTGGACTTTGTTCCTCTGCACCTCCTATATGCAGTAAACTTAAATTCACACTGTGGCATCCCCACTCTGGGTTAATAATCAAGGAGCCTGAATCCTCACCACTGACACTGGAGAAAGACATTCACTTGGAATACAAATGTATATACTCAGTATTTCCAGATGCAGACCTCTCTGCATCAAGCACAATGTCTCTTAAGAGCACATAGGGAACACACTCAGCCCAGGGTCTGGGTTTCTCTCTCTTTTTGTCTCTCCCCATCTCCCCAGTAAGGCTCCCCAATGGTACAGCTGCAGAGTTAAGTCCTCAGCTGGGTGTCCTAGCCAGGTCCTCCACCACTCTCCCTGTGAAACCATGTGCTTCATGGCCCTGCTCCAAGTAGCTGACACACACACAGTGAGATTTGATTTTTACACACACACACACACACACACACACAGAGACACCTGGGAAAGGCTGGCACAGATTTACCTGCTGTGTCCCCTTCTGCCCAGACCATAAGGTAGTTAATCCCTGCCACAAGACACTACTGATATATTACATTCAAGAAAAAGTACATTCTTACATTAATAACACAAGCATAGACAGTAGTCACTAATAAGACCCCTCTTCACCTCCCATTTAAAATACCTCTGTAGACTACACAGGACTACATCACAATATAACATATCGTTTGCTTAATGAAATGTGCTATACACATGTCAATAAGAACAAAAACTTTGTTTTTTACTTACAGTTACAGCTTCAGTCTATTTATTGTCTTTCTAAACATCAATGGCAAAGTGGAGCTCATGCCTTAGAGTGATCTTTCTAAAGATCATAGCAAAGTGGAGCTCATGCCTTAGAGTGATCTTTCTAAAGATCATAGCAAAGTGGAGCTCATGCCTTAGAGTGATCTTTCTAAAGATCATAGCAAAGTGGAGCTCATACCTTAGAGTGATCTTTCTAAAGATCATAGCAAAGTGGAGCTCATGCCTTAGAGTGATCTTTCTAAAGATCATAGCAAAGTGGAGCTCATGCCTTAGAGTGATCTTTCTAAAGATCATAGCAAAGTGGAGCTCATGCTTTAGAGTGATCTTTCTAAAGATCACAGCAAAGTGGAGTTCATGCCTTAGAGTCATCTTTCTAAAGATCATAGCAAAGTGGAGCTCATGCCTTAGAGTGATCTTTCTAAAGATCATAGCAAAGTGGAGCTCATGCCTTAGAGTGATCTTTCTAAAGATCATAGCAAAGTGGAGCTCATGCCTTAGAGTGATCTTTCTAAAGATCATAGCAAAGTGGAGCTCATGCCTTAGAGTGATCTTTCTAAAGATCATAGCAAAGTGGAGATCATGCCTTAGAGTGATCTTTCTAAAGATCATAGCAAAGTGGAGATCATGCTTTATATATAGTCCATCCACCAATTTAACACAGTCAAGAAATGTGCAATTTTGTTTAGCCTTATTTTCTTATAGAAACATAGTTCTCATATCTAAACTGCATCTAATAGAAATTACACTTTACAATTCTTCCATTTACTTCCAAAAAATTGCATAATTTCTGATCTGCATCATCATCATCCTCTTGACCAGCCATTTCTAGTCTCTGGTTAAGTCCAATATACTCCTCATTTTCGAGTCAGCTTTGGGGCTGTTGTTTATTTTATTTTTTTTTTTTTCTTGTTGCCCAATCATTTTTCTTTGGAACAATGGGAAATGTTTCACTGTCAACATAACTCTATGGGCAGAAGAATGAGAAGCAGTCTCCCCCTCAGTTTGCATGCATGTTTTTTTTTTTTTTTGTTTTTTTAGTACAGTAAACTTTCTATTTTTACCATAGCAACCAAAAATGCCTTTGGATCCCCCATTAAAAAAACATATTATGAAGACAAATGAATGTATAACAACTTGACAGCTCATACCTGCCTTCCAACATCCTTTGATTGAAGGGATAAACTTATTTCTCTTCTGCCACATGTAAGGTGAATAATCATTTCCCAGAAACACTCTGGTATCCCCAATTTAACACTTTTCTCTTCTGCAACAATTTTGTCAGGAGCAACTCTTTCTGCTGGCATAATTGCATCTTTACTAACACTGGTCTTGGCTTCTTTATCAATGCCAGATTTGGAGCATAAACATGATGTGCTCTTTTATTTATCAAATCCTGCTGTGGAATACCAGTCCAGTTGCATATATGTACTTCCATAAAATTAATGCAATATATTCCTTCCAGTTTCTCTGGCATAGCAGGTTTTCCCTTCATGCTTTGTCTGCTAACTCTACTATTTTGTGAAGCAGTTATTTTTAAGAAACATCATATTCAGACAAATTCTCCTTTATTTCACCCTCTAATTTCTGTAGTTTTAGCAGCTCATCAGAAGTACTACTAAAAGCTTATTTTATTCTTTCAAGTTTTTATCATTTAACTTTATATTGAGTGCCTCATGTATTTTAAACACCTCTGAATGCATTTGAGTTTTCCTCTAAATTACTGAAAGTCATCTCCTGTGCCAGTTTTGAAATTTGAACTTTTTTTTCTGAGTATCTGCAAGAATCTTCCCTACCAGATTATCTTTATTTTCTCTTCTAGTTGGTTTGTTCATACTGCAGTATAGTGAAAATCCAGTAGTTGAGTTTTACTCAAACCGTTATCTTTTGCTGGCTTTTTTATACCAGTTGCATTTTCACACTGGTAGAGCTTTTCAGGGTACAACCATCTTGAAATTGCCTTTCATGTTATTTCCTCTCAGCAAAAACTGAAAGTGACCTTGTCAGATTGAAAAATATTGATTTAAGCATGAGAATAACAATTTATAATTTTCCAAAGCCTTGCTGTTTCAAAAATTTCATTTGTAAACACTGACAAACTAATAGCAGTTCTGAAAAACCAACACACCCTTTAGGTGAGTCACAACCAATATATTTACAAAATAGCCCACATGGGAGTGCACAGGGACTTGCACCCTTTGCAAAAAAAAAAAACTTGCTCTGAAGTTCGTTGAAATTAGTTTTCACATATTTAGTTCAGAGGATTGGTATTTTCATAGTGTGTTGTTTCTCTATCAGTATGATTCTCTTGACAGCATATTATTAAAACTAAGTTTGACATCAAATTTTCATAAAAAGCCAACATTTAGTGCATTCATTTTGTTTCAACCTAATAACTGTAATACAGTGCAGGTTGAATGATTATTGGTTTGACTGATGCTAGTACTGCAGCATTCAACAGCTATGAGAAAACAAATTCTGTCCCTTAACATTCCCCTTTCTAAACATATTCTGTCCCTTAACATTCTCTTTCTTCACTTATTTATTTTGTGATACAGAGTAACCATAAAGTACAGTTATGAAAAATGTTAGCATAACAGTAGAGTAGAGTAGTCCTTATTGTCACTGTTGCTGTATTCTTAACCTTAGGGATCTCCCACCAAGGTTAGCCCAATGTCTGGTCAGTATAACAAAACCTTTTGATCTCAAATCTGCTGTACATTCCCTTTATGTCCTACACCCTGCATGGGAAACATACATGTGACTTACGGATGTAAATACCCAGAAATTAATTGCCCCAGTAGAGAACAGACTCCATAGGACAAAGGAGCCTATGCACATCCAGAAGGAGAAAATACAGAAAGAAAAGGGGAGACTCCCAGCTAGGAGAGCAACCAAATCAGAGCCCAAAAGGAAAAAGGGGGATGGAGGGAGGGACCGAATACTGCAACAGTGAAGAGAAGGACATCTACAGTTATTGTAAGATTTCACACACCTGTACTATGTCCTTCTTTATTAATGCAGCAGTATTCTTAACCACAGGGAGAGTACAAAATCTCAAGAAAGGAGTTGGAGGTTGAAGACGGACAAGAGCCCTCAATACACACATGCAAAATTGCCCTAGCAAAACTTGCTCTGGCCCTAGAAACCATATCCAATTTATAATACTTAGTAAAGGTATGCACTGACCACCAAGTAGCAGCTTCAAGAATGGAATTGGTGTCCAAACCCTTGAAGAAAGCACCAGAAGACGCAACAACCCTAATGGAATGAGCTCTAACAGAAGTAGACAGACATTTGCCATGAAAAGAACAAATGAAATGACCTTAGATGCCTTCAAGTAGATAGTTTGCTTAGAAACAGTCAAACCCAATGTCCTGCGATGAAAAGGAATAAAACAATGGTCAGATTTATGAATGGCCTTAGTTTTATCCAAATAATACCTTAACTGTCTGTTCAAATCCAAGGCATGCAGGATCCCCTCACTAGAAGAAGTTCAGAAACCCTCTAAACAGAAGTAAGAGCAAGCAATAACATAGTCTTTCAGGTACACTGTTGCAAAGAAGCTGAAACCGCAGGCTTGAAAGGAGCCTGGGACAATTTTTCAAAAATAATATTAAGGTCCCAAGGAGGAGGAGGAATAGGCTTCCTTGGGAGCCTAAGATGCAAGACACCTTTAAGAAACTGTTTGAGAGCAAAACGACAAGCAATAGGAGGATTCCAGGACAGACAGGCAGAAAAAGCTAACAAATGGGCCTTTGCAAAAGAATAGGCCAAGCCAGACTGGAGCAACTCACACAAATTGGACAGAAGTAGAGGGACCCCCACTGAAAAATGGTCCTGGTTATAAGCATGGCACCAGACAGAAAATCTTTTCCATTTGGATACAAGACTTTCTGGTTTCAGTTTTTCTTGCCTCATATAAAACCCTGAGCACTTCCTCAGAAAAAAGGTGTCTGAAAAGGATCAAAACCCTATCACCCATAGTGACAGTTAACGAGTGGACAAGTGAGGATGGATGAGTGACCCTTTGTCCTGTGTGAGGAGGTCCAATCGTTAAGATAACTTGTAGTGATTGCCCATGGCTAGATGCATTAGGAGGGGGAACTAGTGCTGTCTTGGCCAAAAGGGCATCATTAGCAAGATTTTTTGGGGAGTACAGCTGCATCTTCTACAGGACTCTTGAAGGAAGAGGAAGGGAAAGGAAGGCATAGAGAAACACCCCCTTCCAACAAAAAGAAAGGGAGTCCATCTTTCTTTCAAAATGTCATTGCAGTCTAGAACAGAAGAGAGGAGACTGGCTGTTCAGAGGGGAGGTATACACCACTGGCAGACTATGTCCAGATACAGGTCTCTGTGAGGCATCTATTCGTTAGCCTATATCTTGGACCTGCCACTAGATTGTGCTTTAAAGGAATATATACTGCCTAAAGAGTTAGCTAACAGTTGATAGCCGAATTCCAGACCTGGAGACTAAGCCTGGAAAGAGGGTAAGTCTTTGTGCTGTCCTGCTTGTTGACATACCACATCACTGTGGTGTTGTCTGTGTAAACCTTCATGGAGCCTGGAGAAACCATGGGGTGAAAAGCCTGAAGGGCCAGAATCAGAGCTCTCATCTGTTTGATGTTGATATGGTCTGACTTCTGATGGGGTGGGCAGAGATCTTGGACTTTTAGTTGATCAGAAGAAGCCCCCCACCCATGTCTGAGGTCTCCGAGCAGTTCTTGAGAAGGAATCAGAGTCTGAAAGAGTAGGATTCTATCGAGGGCAAGTTGTTGAATCAACCACTTGAAGTAAGGAATGGCACTCAGAAATACAGAGGGTGACAATGCTGAAGCCAAACTGACTTGAGGTACCACTGAAGCTTCCACATATGCAGTCTGGTAAGAGGGAGTATTGGAATACAAGAAGCCATGAATACCAGGGCCCAAAGAAACTCTCTGGCTGGAATTGCAAGCAGAGGAAGAACAGACTAAAAGAAAACTGTCAAGGACAAAGCCTTTGGAGGTGGAAGAGAGGCCAACATTGGCACTGTCTGAATCCTGTAGCCCAGATACACATGGTCCTGAGAGGGAGTCAGGACAGACTTTTGAAACTTGACAGTGAACCCCAGACTTTGGATGAGAGATATGGTAAACCCCAGAACCTGTAAAAGGCAACTGGGGGAAGGAGCCTGAATCATCAGGTTGTCTAAATAAGGAAAGATCTGAATGCCTTGGAGCCTGCAAATGACAATCACAAGAGCTAAGCATTTTGTGAATACCCTTGGGGAAGTAGAAAGGTCAAGAAAGAGAATTAAAAATAAGGGGAAGAACCATAAAAACCTCGCTAAAAAGAGGGCGGATAGGAATATGAAGTTGATCATCACAGCAAAGGGCATTCAGGCTAATAAGCAATGTTCAGACTGGTGGCAAAGAACTTCTGGGCACCTGCATCCTTGTGTCACCTTTACGACCTGTACGGGGAGTATACGTGTGGCATACAGCATACTCAAGATCTGAAGGCCTTGGTATACTGGCCATATATTTGGCTATCCTTGGCAGGAGATCCCTAAGGGTAAGAATACTGCAACAATGATATAGAAGGACATCTTCAGTTCCTTTTCAAGGAGAAAGCTTATTGTTCTTTCTGCCACTTCAGGTTCAGCATTATGGTTCGGAGTTGCTAGTAGCTCTTCAAGCACAACTTGTGGATATGCTGCACTCTGTCTTAATTTAGGAGTTCCTTAGTATAATATTTATTCAATCTGCATTTAAAATCATTGCAGAAAGAAAGAATCACATTTTAAATTACTTGTTTTACTGACTGCTGTTCTTCTGCATCTGGGGCTGTATGCGTTATTGTCTGCTGTTATATTTTTATTACAGTGTTTTAGTGCTGTTGTTTGTTTCACCGATCTTATTTTATTCTTTAGATGTTTGAATAGTGTTGAAATACTAGGGCATCATTTGTGCAAATGATCCTTATTTATCACAAAACAGTCCAAATGTTCTATATAACAATGCTGATGTGAAACACAAATCAAAAGCAAAAATCCAGTGGATACCTGCATAGAACTATACACTCCAAACAAGTATCTGTATTCCTTTTTTCCTCATACCATTTATCTGCAACATTCAAAACATTCCCTTGAGTTCTGTTATGCTAACATTCCTTCCAATCAATGTTCTAATCAATGCCAAACATTTTATCTTTCTCCAAGCCATTGGATGGATAGTTTTTGTGGAATTAACAGATGAGGCTTACCATTAATTCTGTCTTTCAAAGTTAATGGAGGGAATCACTCTAGACAAGGTTCTTTGTTCTTTAAGAAGTATGTTATCAAGTGACATGCACTGTACCAATACCGCTTTATAAATGGAAGATCTTACATCACAGATGTGAATGTGATGGTTTTTATTGACCTTATTTCTATGGCACTAAATATGGGTATGCAAAACACTGTTATTTAACCAATTATAATAAATACTTTGATTCTCTGCCAGCACAGTTTAACAAACAATATGATTAAATGCAACATTAATTGGTACTTTGATGACTGGGTTCTAAGATAAGCATCCAACAGAGAACTTCATGTTATGTTAAATGATATTTTAACATTTCTAAGTTAGTATCCTGCAGACATCAGGGGTGGGGACTCACCTTATTCTTTTTTCAGGACAGATATGCACCCAGATAACAAAATCTGATTTATTTAAAAAAAAAAAGTTGAAACTTGTCAGCTTTGTTACTCAGTTAATGGTAGTAAAGATACATTTATTTCTGTCTTATATAAATGACATTGCTATTTGTATGAAATGTCTTTATGGATTCATATCTTACATCATGCACTTGAGACATTCCAGTACATTTTGTTGATATTGCCTTAGAGATAAAGCAATTTCTGTTATGAATAACAATAAGCAGTCTTATTACAGTCTGAAGAAGTGATCTGGGTAGATCGCGAAAGCGCTTACTCTTTTTTTTTATAAATAAAAGGTAAATCTGTCGTGGAACTCTGCAACTTCTTTATTTTACTATTTTGGTACTTTTGTGTTGTTAGAGTGAACTCAGTACTCTGTCCATTTTTCTTGTACCAGTGTGTTGTTGGGAGAGAGACTGAGACATGGCAGAAGGATATGATACAGATATGGACAGAATTCTAATACTTGCACACAGAAAGAACGTTTTAATCGTATTTTAATCATGGATAATAACCCTCTGATGTTAAAGCCTGTGTTTTCCGAAGACTGCACCGTGGATACAATGAAGAAATGAGCATGGCTTTTCGAGATAAGTATAGGAACATTGAGAACAAACTTTATACATTTAAAAGGCTGCAGTCGCAGAGGTTCCACATGGAAGCATCACTGAGATATAAAATAGTACCTAAAGGTTTAAGGGTACTAACTATGCTCACATATGGAGACCAATACCCTCAATTATTACAAAAGTGGCAACAACTGAACCTGCAGCTCAGCTATGATTACATGCATTTACTTATAGATTTTTTTCTACCACAAGAGAAAGAATTGGCAAATGAACTGAATGAATTACAAGATGAACTGTATGCAACATTCAATGTGGATGTAATAGCTGACAAAATGGATATTTTACATGAAAACATTCTGCAGTATGAAAAAAGATTACAGAACATTAAAAGTAAGAAATTGCAGCGTGACATGAATGATTTTCAAACAGGGGTGGTCTTTGCTTGGTTCAAACCATCTAACATGAACAGGAACCAGCAAACCAATCAATTAGAACACAATGATGGACATATACACCAACCAACTGAGACAGAAGAGGTACATGCAGGAAATGAATCACTTGAGAGGCAAACGCCTACACAAACCGATACGATGGAGCGGCAAGCAAATAAAACACCACCAGGGAATTTGCCAGTACAAAAAAATTCTAAGGGTATAGTTAATAATAATTCCAAGAAGGGCCCCCACCCCCTTTTTCAATGCAATTGAGGGAGACAAATGGGACTACCATTGAGCCGTTTGTACTGAACACACATCTCCCAATAAAGAACAGATCGAGGAGCAGAGGCCGGAAAGCTCCTGTACAATACAACCAGATAACAGCAACAGGACAAACAGGAATGAATACCCACAGCAGGAATCAAAGGGGCTGGTAGTGAACCTTTCGTCTTTTAAATTAACAGGTGTGCATTTATCAGTTTTGAATAGAGGCTTATCATTTATACCAGCGCAGAAAACTGAGATGGTTGAATTAATCAAAGAACTAAAATTATTTGGTAGGACATTGACTCTTAAAACAATATTTAAAAATACAGATGATGTGCATTTTAATTGTTATAAGAAACCTAGCAGCTTTATACCTAAACCACATCCTATGGTAGATTCTTTTATATCTGTTTGTGAGAAAGAGATACGGGATGTTTTTGAGCATGACAGACCTAAACATTTTTATAACTTAAATAATGATGAAATGACTGCACTAAATGAATTACGCAACTTGAAATCTATTGTGATTAGACCGGCAGACAAAGGTGGAGGCATTATTGTCATGGATAAAAGCTTTTATATAGAGCAAATGATGAATTTATTATCAGATGATGAAACATATGTACAGATTAGTAATACTGTTTTAAAAGGAATACTAGATAGGATTGAATTTTACCTTTTTGATATGTTAATGATGAATATGTTTTCAGAGGAACTTTTTAAATATTTTAGAATGGAACATCCTATTATTCCTATTATATATGGATTGCCAAAAATTCATAAAAATTTAATATGCCCCCCTATGAGACCCATAGTCTCTAGTAAAGGTTAGGCCATAGAACCATTGTCAATTTTTATAGAGAAGAACTTGCACCCTGTCTTAGATACCTGTGACTCAATTTTGAAAGACACTAAGACCTTTTTAAAGAGGTTGTTTACACAGACAAAGGGGTTGCATCAGAACTTCCTTTTAGTTTCACTTAATATTAATTCCCTTTTCACAGTCATTCCTAACCAATGGGGAATTGAAAGGATCAGAGAACTACTTATAAGTAAGCAATCATTCCCCAATGACAAGGCTGGAATGATATGTGGATTACTAGATATAGTCCTGGAAAATAATGTTTTTAATTTTGGTGACAACTATTATTTACAGAAGATAGGCGTAGCTATGGGCACTGCTTATGCCAATAGCTATGCCAATCTAGCTTTGGTACAATGGGAAAACACATGCTTACTGCAAGGACATGAGTACAGCAAACACGTGCTATGGTATACACAATTTGTGGGCGACCTTTTCATTTTATGGGGGAAGTCAGAAACTGAATTAAAAGACTTCATAGATTATTTGCATACAACAAACTTTTTGAAATTTACTCACAAATATTCTTATGATAAAATTGAATTATTGGATGTTATGGTTGAAAAATCTGGGTTAAGAGACATGAAAACTAGCTTATATAGGAAACCGACAAGGAAAAATTGCCTACTGCATAAAAGTAGTATGCATCCCAGACATGTCAGTAGAAATGTCCTGAAAGGACAGATGATTAGGAATATGAGAATATGCAACAGTGACAGTGAACTTAAGCAAGCAACAGAAATATTGAAGGATGAGTTTATTAGCAAAGGCTATTCCAACTCTGAAATAGATGCATGTGTCAATGAAACACTGGCAGTAAGAGGAACAAAAGGCCGTCCTTATTACTCAGCGGGAATAGAAAATCAAGAGACAAAGGATAGACAACACAATGATACAAGACTGTGTTTTCCTATTACTTATGCCAGCGATATAAATGTGTTTTGTAATGTTTTTAAAAAGAATTGGAATATTCTAACTGCATCCAAGGATTTAGAAACAGCAATAGGCTCTGCACCACACTTTTCTTTCATTAATAAAAAGTCTTTAAAAAGGCAGCTATGCTATAAATCACAAAATACTATACATGAAGTTACATCACAGAGGAAAGGTACTTACCCCTGTAGAAAATGTATAGCATGCAGATATATTTTTTCCTGCACTACCTTTTTTTCATCCAGTGAGTACATTTAAAATAGAAGCAAATATATATGCAGACTGTAGAACTACTGACATAGTATATTTCAGTTTTTGTCAAATATGCAAAGCATACTATATAGGTAAAACGAATAGGATGCTAAAAGAACGTATTCTAGATCATATGAGAGACATTGCGACAGGTAAAGAAACTAATGCTCTAGCCAAACATATTCAAAAAGAAGGGAAAGATCATAATTTTAAATTCTTTGTGCTTGAGGTAGTTAAGAAAGGCCTTAGAGGAGGGGATATAAAAAATAAAACTGAAGAACTAGAATGGAAGTGGATTATAAAATTAAATGCAGATAAAATTCCAGGAATAAATGATGCAGTATCACTTAAACCCTTCCTTAAAGCACGACATTTGAAGCACTAAATGTTTATTTATGTTTTTAATATGACATTTAAATATATCCATGCCTTATTATATAATATGTTGCCTTTGCTTTATGTCTATATTTATAATGAATTCAAGTATATTAAATGAAATTAAGCATTTTGTCTGCCAAATGGTTGTGATCTAGCTTAGTTAGGCCTATATTATAATAATATGCACATATATATACATGCATTTTCATAGGTAATGTTTGGCTAATATTTTTTAGTAACATTTATGTTTCTACTGTATCATATATATTGAGCTGTTTTCTATAAGTAATTTGTTTAGATATAAGCTGATACGAAAGAATGGCAAAGTAAGAAGTTTTGGATTTTTAAAAAGTTTTTATTGAAAGGGAACCACTCCCATGTTTTAATTAGGTAATTGTGATTAATTAACTGCAATGTGTTAATGACTGAAGGTTTAAAATGCTTGGTTAGATAAGATGACATTGTAATACAGTCTGAAGAAGCGATCTGGGTAGATCGCGAACGTGCTTACTCTTTTTTTGTATAAATAAAAGGTAAATCTGTTGTGGAACTCTGCAACTTCTTTATTTTACTATTTTGGTACTTTTATGTCGTTGTTAGAGTGAACTCAGTACTCTGTCCATTTTTCTTGTACTTACTGAATTAACCTGATGTAATTTTCCTAATGAAAATCTTTTTTTGTTTCTGTATTATGTAACATCTATTTGAATTGTGCAATGTGGGTTTGTACTATACAAAATATGTATTTAACATTTAATTGAAATGTATATTATGGATTTGTGCTCTTTCTGTACTATGTATTTGTACTCCTTTGGAGCTTTTCTCCCCAGGACTCCATTGAAAATGAGCTCCTTGTAGCCCAATGGACTATCCTGGAAAAAAAACTGCAAATAAATAAAATAATAAATAGAAAAAATTCCACGACATCTCAGTATCTGCTTCTGAAACAGTACATAAACAGAGATGATCAGGAAGACCAGATTAATGTCCCAGTAATTAGGTAATATCGCAGGAGTAATATCCCTTATACTGTACTGTACTGTTAGCACTTATTCTTCCCTCCATGTGGAAGTTACTCCATGATTATTTAAACTACAAGAAATTCATAAGAGCTGCAGAACTGAGGGAAATTTGGAGGTACTTTTGTCTATGGGACTTCCATATTTTATGGGAATAGTTTTAGAAACAAAGTTGCAAATAATATGTTAAGACTTAACTAAATACATTCAGATTTGTGCCCTATACCACTATATCCAACAATGTCTATATGAAGTGGGTAAAAATCCTTTCATCTTCTATCTCTCATTTTGCAGAGTTAAAACAATTTTATTATTTTTAGATTCCCAGATTCACATGACCATAAAGCTTCCTTATTAGCCCCCCTCCCCTCAATAAAACTATTTGTTCCCCCTTAGGGAACAGACCAGATCACTCCAGCTCATTTGCTAACAGAAGTCATGCACTCAGACTGGCACTATCATTGATTGTGGGTGGATAAACCTTTTTATATACCAAAGTCCTCAAACTGCTCTGACATCCACAACATGTTAGTAATGTAGGAACATGCATACCTCCACACACAAAGTCTTTTTTCATGATGCTAAGTGATGCATGTGTAAGTGCAGAAATAACATTCTTCCAAGTGGGCTAACTGCAGTCCTTCTCTCTAAGGTGAAAGAACCCACACTTGCTACTCAGTTTACAGAATTCTAGCCTCAGGTGTTACTAAATGCTGATCATCTGGGGCAAATGTCAGGGTTTTACCACTCTAAGACATGGACCTAGGTCTGCATCATTTTTGGTAAGCTTTTTTTTTTTTTTTGTAAATAAGACAGAATGCAAACAAAACGCATTTGTCCTGATGACTCTCTCTAGGTACTAAAGTTAAGTTCTGCATTGCATTTGCTTGTCATATATTAATGTTCATTGCCAAGATATAGATGGCAGAGTTATGACATCACAAAGCCCATTATCACAAGTGCAACAAGTGCACAAGGCTACAGATCTAGCTGAGTTACGTTTTGTTTTTACTGCCACATTTTGCACCAGTAGCAACGAAGTGCTGCACAAATGTTTGTATATTATAAATGCATTACGAACCACTACTTTGGTGACTGATTCATTGCCTACTTTGCTATACCGTACACTGTACAGGAGATGAAAATTTAACCATAGGAAATTCCAATATATAACAGTGAGGTGTTATGCACAATGTAGAAGAGGAGTGCTAATGTTAAATTCACAGACAAATCCTCAGTTATACACTAGACATTGTACAGAGGGCATCTTGGGCACAGCAGTGAAATATGCCCATTTAATATACAGAATTTTGCATGTATCACTATCAGCTCAGTGCTATGATAGTGAAATTGGGAATGCTATTCCTTATAAAATACTCCGCATTTAATCTTGCACTCAAATCCAGACATTACTCAACTGCATGTATATATGTTACATGTATCTGCTAATTGTAATTAGTGGGTCTTACTATTACTGAATATTTTTTGTTACTGCATTTAATAAGCATATACATACTGTGTCACTTTGCTTCAGGGCAACTGTTTATATCACTTATACATGCAGGGTGTAGCATTTTTTTGACATGCACTCGAAGGTGTGAGCACTGTGTACTGATGTGTTACATATTTCCAGCTTCTGTTCTTAGTGTTCATGACAAAAATGAAAGATCACTTTGTAAGACTATATTCTCTTTAGAGAGTTAGCATCTGTATTAGTGTGACGACCCTGCCCTGACCCAGCAATCAATGAGCCTCAATCCTCACCACTAACACCAGGGAGGTAGTCTCCTAGAGGAGCAAAGAATAACTAATACACACAATAAAGTACAATTTCCCTTAAGTGCACACAGAGATCACAGTCAGTCTGGGGCTAGCTGCTCCCTTGCTCACCAGGTCCCCCAATAAGACTCCCCACTGACACAGCTATAGGGTCCAGGTCTCAGCCTAACTGGGCAAGCTAGAACCTCCAGTACTCTCTCTGTCCAACCAGTGCTTCGTGTCCCTGCCAAGTAGCTGACAAAACACACACACACTTTGAGATAAGTATTTATACAACTTCACAGACTCTCCTGGGAAAGGCTGACACAGATTCTCCAGCTGTGCCCCTTTACTCAGGCTATACAGTAGTAATTACTGCCACCACCCAGTTAATAATATCAGCTACTAAAAGGCCCCTAAAAGGGTGTCCAGTTATTACTGTGCAATATTATAATTAAATGGTAGCATGACTAACAGTCTCAATGCTTACTTTAGAGTGGCCTATTACAATAACCTCTATAAATATGCAATGTATTCTAGAGCTTGTCTCTACACAAACTAGCCACAGGTAGAAGGTTTTAAAAACATTTAATAATAAATAATTAAAACACAAGACAAAACTACTACACCACAGAGATATCTAACAGTTCAGAGATTACACAGAAACTTAAAATAATACAGTAGGATAGTAGGACAGGTCTGACTTCAAAGAAAAATACCTAATTAATCTTTACTAGCTTTAACTATTCCTACAAGAAATCATAGTGCTAAAAACTTACATGTGAGCATAAGCAGAGTGCTGGTAAGTTGGATATCAAGATCAAAATGCTTTTAAGTCTCTCTCTCTCTGAGACATAGTTTATAAAACATCACTAACAAACATGTCTCTGGGTCCTCCCCAGATTACATCATGCTGACACTTAGGTTTCCCAGTATTCATATTGCATCATCTTGACACCTGCTTCTGAGTTCCCAGGCTAATAGAAACTGCATTAGTTAGCAAGCTAACACCTGCACAGGAGAATACAACACTAAAAGGCATTTCACATATACACTGTAGCAATAAGTCCTTAGTTAACACAATAGACAGAATGTCTTCAGCCAGCCTGACCGGAACCAACTTTAAAGATCAAAGAATGTCATAAAATCATTTCAATTTCAAAAGACACATTTGAAAGGCTTGACTTAGTTTTTCTTTACAGCAAGGGGGCAATGTTGTAACAATCTTGAAGTTCACATTTTACAGTGTTTTTCTTTCATTTAAAAACACACGCCTGCATTTTACATTTATTTATACAAATGATAGAATTATGTATTCAATTCTATTTGACTAGGCTGGCAGCCTTCACCTGTCTTTGTCCAATCTTCACAATTAGTTTCATCGATCAGTTTAATCAAATGTCAATAAATAGTTTAAAGATGTGCTTTATTAGCTTTTCATCTCAATTTCTGTTGGCAACTGATGTTTTTGGGTATGGCTAATGTTACAAGATATGTTTCACTACTGCTATGGTTCACTAGTGTACTGAGCATTACTTCACCATGGACTTATACATGAAGACATATAGACTCATAGGTTGATACTAAGCTAATGGTCGCTAGGCCCTTACAAGTCTAGCGACACACCGCAAACCATTTGGGTCCCAAATATCATGGGCATTTATATGAGGGGAGAAGTTGTTAGGAGGAGCTAACAAAGCGATTTCTGGGGCGGGGGTGTTAGGGATGTTAGTCAGGATAATACTTTTATTGATGGCCTCTGTCCATAAGGGACATGGTCAGACCAGGGCTAAATTTACAATTTCCCATCCAATTGTTGAGGTTCCATTTGAATAGGGTAAGGGATGAACTTTGTTTTACATGGATGAGGAGTCTATCCCATAGCACATGGATCCTTTGTGGCATACATCCATTTCTCCATATACACATACTGTGACCCTTACTGAAAAAAATTGTTTAGAGGATTTTCTTTCTTAAAGATTGCCTTTTTTAATAAAAGCACCAGAGTCCAGGAAAATTAAAAGCAAACTACACATTTCAGAATATCCTAGGACCAACAAAAGACTCATGCATACCTAAATGATGCCAAATACTGAACAGGAAGCTGTGCAATTTTCTTATCAGCCTCTTCAAAAATATCTGTCTTTAAGTAAGACAGAAGTACATATTTTATGCAGCATTGGAATGCATCTCCCTTATGTCACCTTGTCCCCTTTCCTCTGTTTGGCCTTTATGCATACTACTTTAATGCACATCTTACTATAGGCGGGTGTGGTAAAATCTGTTGCCCTCCAAATACTACTAAAGTCCCCTGTGAAGGAGATCTTGATGTTCTGACCCTGCATGGCTCCTCTGAGAGTTTATGGTGGGGAAGGATGTCCTACACCTATTGGTAAACTCCTGGTTAGCCTACTACAGGCTAACTCATGCAATCCATGCTGGTAAACTCTTACCGTATTTCCCACTACCACAGTAGTGAAACTCTGGAGTTTTTTTAAAGTGATTCTAGTACTAGTAACAATGCAGTGCATGTTCAGGGGAAGCTGGATGCCAGTATTGTAGACAGCTTCTGACACTGTTTATGGTAACTGTTCTATCATCACTGGGCATTAACCTGACCACGCCAGCCATTTTAGACATTCTATTCAAGTTTTCCTCTTTAGACACAAATCATGTTCATAGCTTTATACCAGACTAATGACCACAGGAGCCTTTTTAAGCCTAGTCATGCACGTCAAATGTATCTGAGGTGAGAATCATACCTTTTACCTTGTTTGTGAGGTAAACGCCTTAACCATTACACCAATCCCCAACCTGTTAGATGCCTGATACAGTGTTTGAAATAACATGCTTGGAAATATGGCCCCAGTATGTATAATGAAATGAATGGCCTGCAGTGTTCATAAATGTAGTTCAAAAATTCATACAACCACTCTGCATACTATGTTTAGAATGCATCCATTCAAATTTTGGTCCATGACAGCACTGTGCAAAGTCCCCTTATTCTTTAAGAACTGCACACTGGTGCATTTAGAGCACATCACCAGTCTCACCCACATCTAAACAGCTACTATACTGTACTTCATATTATCACAGTACAACATGGCATTGGAAATTTGGAGTAAGATACACAATCTGTGCAAGAATTACACAAGAAATGACTGTTAAATGCATTTGCAGGAAAGAAACTAAAGTTTGCTATGACCTCCAAAGTGTCTACCTACATCCTGGATGTGTTTAAATATTAACATTGCATTAATAATGACATTGTTGTGCTTAATGTAGAACTCTGTTTTGCTCTACTCGGCTTCCGATACCCACTGAGCAAACTTGTAGGGTGGTGTTTCCTCTGTAGGCCATCATATCTGTGCCTGCATTGATTCCATAAGCTCATCACCAAAATTGGTCCAAAAGTCAATATTTTTAGAGAGGTCTCAACTCGTACTGATTATCTGGCAAGTATGTCCTGCAGTACCAGCTACAGAAAGTTATTAGTTTTCTTCAAACACCAGCCTGGGCCCTGTCATGATAAATTCTCTCTCTCTCACACAGAAGAGGTCATTTTCCAAGCCAGATTCAAGAAAAAATGATGTGTAAGTTGTGAAAGTGAGACTCCTAGGGAGAGAACCACACCCACTGCAATGTAACTTCAGCAGATCAGACAACTAGCTGAAAGTGCTCATACTCAGTTATCATCTACAAATTCATAAGCATGCTGCAGCCCATCACAGAGACACAAAGGTACCCAAGATGCCATGTTTGCTACATTTGCACATGCAGCATAATATTAATATTCACAGAGCTATATGCTGACAAGGCTTATTTGTAGAACAACTTCATAACTTGAATAAAACTTGCTGAAACTTTCTGAGTCACTATTTTGTGAGCTGTTTGTCACCATGATTCTACAAAGGTTGAAAAAGCCAAATTAAAGTCAATACCTTTAAAGTATGTACAGTTAAGATTAGAATAGAAGGATTAGTTGCATAACAGTGGTGAATAACTTCTAAAGTGCTGTTTATGTGTAACTCTGTAATTGAAACGGTTTAAGCATGAAGTCCCATGACATTCCATGTACTTAAAAAGCAATCCATATACTCATTATAATTTCTGGTACCTGGCAAGGGCAATGCACAGGACTGAGCTGCATATACATCCACTGCGTTTGATGAAATGAAACAACAGTTACCAAGTAGGAGAGAGGCGTTTTTCCCTCTCCTCCCACACATCTTTACTGGCCTGCATTGCAATCACATAATTTTTGATGTTTGTCCAAGGCCATAAATAAGTAAAAAAAATCTTTCACAAAATGACAAAGAGGAATTTACTTATTGGCTTTAAATGTGACAAATACCTGTATAACAGTTTGCTGTACTGCTTAGTGTTAGTATTGCTTAAACAAGATTTACTATTGTGCTGAAACTCACTCAGAACTGGGTTACAGTACTAATTTTATTTAGACGTTGCCCGTTCGATTCTCAGTTAGAGCGTCTTCTATGTGGCGACATGCGTGAATGGGCATTCCTTCGTTGAAGGTTGTGTGTTAGGCCTGGCAAGCCAGCACGTAAAAATCTACTGCCAATCATTAGTGGACCGGAGTTCCACTGTGGCGACCCCTAACTGGGAAAAGACGAAAGACACAACAAGAGAAAAAATAAGGGAGCAAGTCAAAAGTGAGAACTTCACTGTTGAGGAAAACAGCATATTCACTGATGCATCCACTGAAGACATATGGAAAGTGTCTTTGGAAAAAGGTGTTGAGGAACCTAAGGTATGGAATCAAGTACTGGCCAATAGAAATGCAGTAGATGGAAGGAACCTTACCTTGGCACAGTGTTGAATGAATGCTAATGACATGATATGGTATGATATGATATCCCATGCCAGGAGTAAGGCAAGGCAGAATGCAACTGCATATAGTACCACAGGCTCTGGACCTTTCACTGTTAACGACATTTAACATCTGATAATGAGTACTTTCTGTTCCTATGAGGGGATTTCTATGACTCAGAGGATATGAGTATTGAATCCATCCAAGATGGCATGGATATCAGCAGTTTAGTACTCCATCATGCACACTTAGGTGGTACAAAAGGTCAGTGCATGCAGTATGTTGCATTAGGGCTTGTATTGCTTAATGTAGTAAATGATGGCATAAAAATGTCGGCTCTTTCTTAATCAGATGCTTCTCCTTGTTACTAGTAGCACTACATAGACAGCGCATGGCAAGCATGGACAACATTAATCAAGCTGGATTAGAATTTCAGATATTTGTAATAGGATAGGTTATTTAAATATTTGTTTACGAGTGCAACAGCAGAAATAATCCCATGCTGTGACGCTCCTCTACAGGCTGAATGTCGACAGCAAAGTGGCTGCTGCTGAGGATACCGTCACTCTCTTTGTCATGACATACTCTCAGGTCAGTGGTACATAGTCAAACAGTGCATTGACATGGCCACATCCACCCAAACAGGTGACAATTCCATAATCAGTGACATAGGCTCAAACATAGCGCATCAAAAGGAAATGCCATACCAGAAATGGGGTGAGGGGATTGCCTCATAGCTTAACACCTTTGTTGAGAACAGTTTGAACCTCAAGAGAAAGAAACAGCAGTGTCTGTAGTTCTATTACCCACTGTACAATAGGGTTATGAGGTGAAGACATCAATATGAGCTGGCTCCACTGACATGTAAGGCCTTGTCCATACAGCAGCAGATGCTGAGAAATAGTCAGGCACAGGCTACTGCCTCAGAGGGTCAGATGGAGAGATATGTACTCAGAGATGTGACCATCAGTTGCAATACCATGTATGACCCTTTATGCAATATACCACAGATGTTTGTTTATGATTAAATGAATGACATAATTCCTTAATAATGACACAGAAATGTGTTTCAGCTTACTTCTGTGAGAACCATACATTACAACCCATTGTAACTCCCATCTGTACTCTCAACTTCTTTGCTCAGGGATCATACATAAAGACCCAAAACCCAAAACATATTTTACAAATTGGTCTTACATACTTAGAACAACAAGCTTTGCATTAGGAAGAATTTTCTGAAAGGTACATAGTCCTGAATTAAGAAGGGTTATCACATGATGTACAGAATATGATTTGTGACACACTAATGTCTCTAATGACTAACTAGAATCATCCATGATTTAGAGGGCAGGGAAAATGGAGTCACTAGATTGTTCTAACAATTCAGGGAGAGCTATGCTGTGTGTGTGTGCCTTTACTGTACGTGTGTATAGGGGACAAGGACACAGAGATCAATGGGAAGAGCTTGTGTTAACAGAATACATTTGTCACCAGTGTCAACTGTTGCAAGATGTCCTGATTTGTGCTCAAAGAATAATAATGACTTACATAGGCGGGAATGCTTCTGTATATGTGCTGTAAATCAAAGTAGAAACAACAATAATCTTGGCTCATCTATATTCCTTTATCAGTACAAAAGCCTTCAATGCGATGTCACACCAAAAATTATTATGCAAGATGTTTTCGCCTGGCTTTGATATACTCTCACTATCCTGATTTAACAGCTACCTCTCAGACAGACAACCACAGCTGGCTTATAGGCACCAGAATACCCTGCAGTCACTGGGGGGCCCCCAACCACAGCAAGTTATCCTATCTTGATATTTTGCAGCATGTCTAACAAACTAACAAAAGCTAATGTAGCAATCTTGTATACTTTATAAACCAGGTGGGTAATAACTCTTATTTATATCTCCTTTAAAATTCAAAGATATCTCTGGGTACAATAACAGTGTTTTATCAAGTAACAGGCTTCACAATTTCAGTAAATATTTTACCACTTTCATAGTGCCTCTGGCTTAGTTAAACCCTGCTCGGTGGACATTCTCTCCACTAAAACCAACAACATAGCCATCTTTAAGTACCTGCAATACCTGTGGCTGAAAGGGGGCCCACTAATCATCCTTGACTGTGTGGGGCCCCACAAAATCACCTGATGGTTAGGAAAAATGTATTAATTTCCTGATTATGCTCTTTGACCTAAAAAGAGATGTGCTATGACCCTGTTAGGATAAAGTTGATAATGAGCATAAGCAGGGTAAGCAGCAGAGAGATCAGCAGGCTGGAGTAACTAATTTGAGTGCAAACCTTGTATTTCAAGAACAACTGATGCTTCCGATCTTCAGGGATGTCTTTTCATTCAGGGAGTTTTATAAATACTGGTAGAACACCAGATACTACAACTCTCAGCTTCTTTGCAGAAGAATTCAGCACAGTACCAAAAAAATAATAGCAGAATAAAGGCTCAAAATCAGGAACACATTTTAAATATTACTCTATGTCACTTTAAAAAGTTAATAAAATAACACCCTTTGCATCAACATGCATTTTTTGGACAATAAGTATAAACGTCTGATGCCTGGAATTATTGGCTATCTGTAATCCAGATTTATTTATTAGCAAATCAAACTTTTTACGAAGGACAGAGCAAAATTATGAGCAAAATCAGGGAAGGTCTGTGAAATCAGAGATGGTGACAGGCATGCATTACTCCTCACCAAGGTAAATAAAAGTAACTCACCCCTGCTGCTGTTTGACAATTGTTAAACAGCATTCACTGATCTGGTATAGCAGTACCATTGTTGCACAATGTACTGCTACTTTCTGAAATAAGTACAAAACTAGTACTGCTATGGCTTTTCTGTATATTTGTAAAAATATCACCATTTTTTTTCTCTCTGTATACACCCAATAATGTCAGGACACATACATTATTTTTCTGGGTATCAATGAAAATGTAGCTAGCAAGTAATTATATTTAAAAAGTAATGCATAAAATATATCAGCAGAACATTCCAACACATCATTCTTTAAGGAATCTGGTGGCCCCCACTCCCCAGACTGTATAAATTGATACAGGGGGCTCCCTTAATCATCCTTGACTGTGTGAAGGTCTCACAAAAGCTGTTGCTGGTTGGTGAAAAATGAGAAAAAAAAGTATTAATTATCTGATTCCTCTTTAACCTGAACAGGGAAGAACTTGTTAGGATAAATCTGATAATGCCCTTTGCTCTCAACTACACCCATTCTAAAAATTAGTCCTGCTTAGATGTGTGTGTACAGAAAACTACTGTACGTTATTGGGGGGGGGGGGGGCTGTGGTTGCTTCTTTAATTTTCATTAAAGTCAAACCATAGAGGTTTGCACAGGAGGTCATTACAGCTTTTGTTTGGGCTGAGGATAGTGTGTTCATTGTTTCTTTAACTTAGACCTCTAAGGTGTACAAAGAAGGTTAATATAGTTTGTGTAGGGGCAGTGTACTGTCTAGGAGCAACAAAGTAGAATACATTACTGTAATCTTTATTTTTCCAATTTCATATCAGGCACGTATATAGGTACCTGCCTTTGATGGTCAGGGTTGAGCAGTAAGGAGGCATACTATGTATAATTATGTCAGCACTCACTTGAAACACATGACTGTGGCAATTTGAACCTCTGCTTTCATCTCAGTCTAACACCAGAGGGATGCATAGGCAGTGACTGCCTTTTTTTGGGGGGGGGGTTAGGGAGGCAGTCCATATTCCAAGATTGGACCTCTGTATCCAGACAACAAATGGCTTGTTAGTTTGTTATAAGCTTCTATTTTGTCATCTTTGAGTATTAAGCTTTGGGTACAGCCTATGTCTTCCTTGAAAGAAAAAAAAAGACTGACATTCTTTTCTTACTCATGGTTTTTAAGACACCACTGGATTAAAGGGTTGGGAAAATGTTCTAAAATGCATTCCAGAACACCTTTAACCCTATGGCTTCTTGTGCCCTGATTTATCTGAGTTATTTCCTAAATGGTTATTACTGTGCTGTCTTGGTCTGGAAAGGTGTGCTGAAAGGATACATGGAAAACTTAAGCTGAACAGCAACACTGAATTTCTTTCTTTAATCATAATTTCTGTACAAGCCATCATTGGATGAAAACATAATGTAAAAAAAATAAAATAAAATACACTTTAGAGCGTACAGACAGCATTTCACCTAATGGGCAAACATAGTGTGGTACATAGGCCTGTTATACTGGAAGAGCATTGTAGCTACAGGTCAGTCTGTGCACACTACACCTAAAAGTTTGCAGTGTGAACTAAAAGGCTGCTTTAGAGCCATGGCAGTGAGAGGGTGATACTTTGACGGATGTGCCTAGGAGGCCCTGAACTTGACATTTGCTGGGGGCCCCCAAAATGTTAACACCGGCCCTGCAGATAAGCTGTAAAGTGACAAAACAACTATTCCTTTCTCCCAGTAACCATGTAAGTCTCTCAAGGCTCTATATTAGGTCCAATACTTTTAATATATTCATTAATGGCCAGCATTTAGCAACCAAACAAGCAACCATCATCCAATATGCAGACAATTCCACAATCATCTGCTATGCCAAAAGTATAGTTAAAGTACACCAGTGCACCCAAGAAGCTCTTTCACAGTTTGAAACTTGAATAACTGAATCACATCTTTTCCTAAACCCCCCCAAAACAAACAAGTTATTTGTGCCTAAGCAGCCATCTGACCAAAAACATTCCTTCTTATTTCTATCAGCAAACAATACCAAAACAGAAATGGTAACCCTTGCCAAAGTACTAGGGGTTATCTAGTTGGAAACCTAAAATTTGACTACCACATAAACCAGGCTGTAAAGAAATGTCATCAAACATTTGGAAGCTCTCTACAGAGTCAAAATCTGTCTAACAGAGCAGGCTAAGATATCCGTTGTCTCATCCCTGCACTCCTCAATTTATAGTCCAATCAACTCTCCTTACTTGCCAGTCCTATAATAAAACTGAAAAAATATGCTGCCAGCCATTATACGACACATCACTGTCTCACACAAGTGATTTCAGGGGC
The DNA here is from genome assembly GCF_019279795.1 of Protopterus annectens. Lineage (NCBI taxonomy): Eukaryota > Metazoa > Chordata > Ceratodontiformes > Protopteridae > Protopterus > Protopterus annectens. The sequence goes on along the minus strand of NC_056747.1, from coordinate 587,668,021 downwards.
TAGAATTAAGGCACTATTTAACCTGCTCACATCTTGCCATGACACACAAATCCGTATATAACCCAGACAAATTCCCAAGCCAAAGCAATCATTTCCAACTGTGCAGTCTCAAAAGATCACTACACTCTTCTGACAAGATGTAGGGCCAGTGCTAGCATTTTGGGGGACCCAGCAAGTTTCAAGTTGGGGGCCCTACCCAGGAGAATATAAAGTGTGATCATGTTGCTATCACACCCCCTTCCCTGTCAAGTTCATCCAGCACCATTTAACAATCACTGTATAGTATTACTACATTCAGACCATTAAAAAGACTTGAAGTGCCGAGGTACACATACTGACTGGCATTTAGTACCAGTGTTACATTATGACAAGCCTCTGTACCACAGCAAGGCAGCCACTCACAGAAGTATATATACACACACACACACACACACACACACACACACACACACACACACACACACACACACACACACACACACAGGCTGACATTTAGTAGCAATGTTGTTACATTATGACAAGGTAGCCAGTCCCACAGAGGTACACAAAGACACCCACACACAGGACAGACACACAAACCAAAGACAGCACTACAGCAAGACTGAGTAGAGACACCCACACAGACTCCCTTGCACAGGACAGAAACACAAGAGAGAGCTACCTAGACTCTTGCACACAGGACATACACCCACACATGAAGACAGCACTACAGCAAGACTGAAAATTAAGGATTTAAAATACTTAGCTTATAAACTAATAATGATGCTAGAATAAGATTTTGGAGTAGTATGTGTTATGTGACCCCACATTTTTGATGAACATACCAAAACTACCGAACATCTAGACATTGTGCAACATTCTCACAGCCCCTACCAACCCCCTAACCTCTCAGTATAATTCCAAAGCCAAAAATAACCACAGAATAAAGGTGTAACATTAGGGATAGTTACAAACATTGCTATGATAAACTTAGAAAGGTATTAGAATAACAGGATTTGCATTAGCACTCGCTAAAATAATCAGTGCATTCTGCAGAATTATAACCCCCCCCCCAATGTCTCAGCACAATTCTAGATGAGGTAAAAAAATGAAAAACAAGGCAAGAACATAACATTAGGGATTTAAAACAATGTGCTTATGAACTAATAAAGATGGTAGAATAACAGATTTTCCAGTAGCATGCATTGCTTGAATCCACATTTTTGATGAGGTACAGACTAAAATACAGGGAAAACATACAAACATTGTAGAACATTCTCATAGCCCTACACATAGTCAGCTCTACTAAGCTCTCAGCTTAACAATTCCAGACATAGTCAAAAAAACACTGCAGAACAAAGGCATAACATCAAGGATGGTTTAAAATACTGATATGATAAACTTAGATAGTAGAACTGGATTTGTATTAGCACATGTTAAGACATCAGTACAGTACAGAAATTTATTCATATTGACAGTATCTTTGGCTGCAGTTTCCCAGCTTCTGTTTTCCCAGTGATAGAGCTGACTAAGCTGTTGATCACTGTGAAGACATCTTAGAAGTCCTTGCAGACTATCTTCTTCTTTCGGCTTTTTCCTGGTTAGGGGTCGCCACAGCAGATCACCTGTCCACTCATGATTGGCAGTGGAGTTTTACAGTGTCGAGTTGCCAGCCTGGCACCCAACCTTCCACAGAAGGCACACACACACACACACACACACACACACACACACACACACACACACACACACACACACACACACACACACACACACACACACACACACACTCACACCTAGGGCCAATTTAGAGTGTCCAATCCACCTACAGCATGTCTTTGGGATGTGGGAGGAAACCAGAGCACCCGGAGGAAACCCACACGACCACAGGGAGGACATGCAGACTCCACACAGAAGGCACCCCGGCCGAGAATCGAACCGGAGAACCTCTTGCTGTGAGGTGGCAATGCTAACTGCTGCACCATCGCGGCCGTGCTTTTATCAAATTAGGGTTTGGTGCATAGTGTTCTCCACCAATTGATTAAACCTGGGCAATCTGCTATAGACATTTTTAAACCAAGGAAAGGTTTCCAATTGCCTTCTTATAGCATAAAGTTTCAAATACCTCCCTTCCAGTACTCCAGAGGTTCTTCTGACTTCATCCCATGTCAATACTCTGTTAACAGTAATTGATGCCAATACCTTAAAGGTGTCTTTAATTTTCTCCAGTCCTCTGCAGGGTCAGGCCTAACCATGCTTTTTATTAGCACTCCAATTGGCAATATTTGTATTTTCCATGATTTATATGTCTTTCCCACCATAAGGGAGGTAACTGCCATACACAAATCATTTATATATGATGAGTGCACTATCTTGCCCTCCTTCCCCCAAAAAGATTCTAATATATCAGTTGAACCTAACCAGTCATTATTTACCAGCAGCATTCTTTTCCAAATTTGATCCACATTGCTCCAACTTATTTTGGCTAACATAGCAAGATCATTGCTTTATGGTACCTGTCTATATCAGGTACAACCCCCCATATCCCTTGGAAATATTAATCTATCCTATTTCACTCTCACCTTATCACTATGCCATATGAAATCCCATATCCACTTTTTTAGCTTTTGTAGCATTCCCTTTTATCTATAACCTGAAAGACTGTCGTAAGTACAGGAAGCGGGGTTCTATGTGACAATGTAACACGTGGACCCTCTGATCTAATTCCAAATCAAATAATATCCATGTTCTCAAGTTCCCTCTGATCTTTTCAAAAATAGCCCGATAAGACTTTAACATAGAAGTCCCATACATGCTAACAAGTAAAATTCCCAAATATCTAAATTGAAGTTCTCCCTAAGTTTCTAGATTAATTCCAATTGCCTTAGTCTTGCCTTTATTTATCTTATACTCTAACATTTCCCTGAACTGTTACAACATGCTCATTAGTTGTGGCATATCATCAAGATGATGCTTTAGTGTGACAATTATATTATCTGTGTACAATGCAAGTTTAGGTTGTAGACTGTTCCAGTGAAAGCCCCTAATGCGAAACACTCTTATCCACGATGCCAAAGGTTCCAAATATAAAGCAAATAATAATGGGAAGAGATGGCACACCTGTCTAGTCCCTTAGGACAACCAAAATGATTCTGATAAATCCCCTATCACCTTGGCTCTTGTTGATTAGTTATAAGATGCAACCTCTACCAAATCTTAAACTCATCAGAGAAGTTCATACTTTCCAGCACCATAGTCAAGAAACCCCAACCTACTCTGTCACATGCCTTTTTTTACATCTAACAAGAGTATTGATATTTTTGTGTGTTCTACATTAGCCTCTTTAATTATCATTAGTGTTCATAAGATATTATCAAAAGTGCTCTTTCCCTCTATAAATCTCTTTTGATCTAGATGTATTATTGTTGGTAGAAATAGGCCTAACTTTGCCACCAAAATTGCCATATAGGTCTTATAATTATGATTTAAAATTGTTATTAGTCTATAAGGATTCAGATTTTTAAGATCCTTACCCTGTTTGGCTATCACAGCTATAAGACCTTCTTTCCAAGAACTTAGAACTTCCTCTTCCTGTAAGATTTTAGTAAACAAAAGTTTACCCAGATCTGTATTAGATTTTCTTTTGATAATTCCCATAATTATATAGGTAGTAAGTCGCCTCACAGTTAGACGTTGCCCATTCGATTCTCAGTTAGAGCGTCTTCTGTGTGGCGACATACGTGAATGGGCATTCCTTCATTGAAGGTTGTGCGTTAGGCCCGGCAAGCCAGCATGTCAAAATCTACTGCCAATCATTAGCAGACTGGACTTCCACTGTGGCGACCCCTAACCAGAAAAAGCCGAAAGAAAGAAACAAACAAACAATATAGGTAGCAAGTCAAGTTCGGGAGTTTCCCATTCAATTCTTTTCTCAGAACATATCTAATTTCATCTACTGCAGTTGGTTTTATGAGATTGGCACTTATTTCCCAAGTTAACTTCAGAAGTTATTATTCTGACGACAAAGTTCTTGTCTTTCTATCCCTGTCTATACTACTGTTTTGCCCTTCTTACAGAGCCACAAAATAGGACCTGAATATCTCCCTTATTTCTGGTAAGGTCTCTGTAAATTCCTCCCTTTAGAATATCTTAATTAATCTACTGCCCTTTGCACTGCCTGTTGTTGCAATCTAGCTGTCAATAGCTTTGAAGATTTGATGTGCTCACAAGAAATGTTTGTTTGAATGACATTCTCTTTGCCCGTGTTGTTTCTTTCTCCATTTTCTGTACTTGGACATGTTTGTCCTTCTTCCAAATTCTAATATTTAATGACCCCCCTCTTACTACCTGCTTGTAAATCCTTAAGCTGTCTCTTCAAACCTCAGTTAAATCCTTCTCTTATATTCCTTGACTCGTGTATTTTTTTTGCACTTGTGTTTTCACCTGACACTTGCCATTACCTCAGTTTTTTCTGAACTAGTCTGCTGCCTGTACCTCTTTTTGCCTACTTCCTGTTCACTAAGTATTCTGTTCCAGTCTCCAGCTATTAACAAAAATCATTCAGCAACGGCATTGATTTGTAGGATTAGTTTCCTGATAGTTGCATATTTTGCCTGCAAGGACAGATAAAAAGATATTAATGTCATTAATTTTCTCTTCACCCTGCCTTTCCATCTTGCTAAACACTCCCCCTTGCCGACTATTGTGCTTTCTGTCTAATTCTGCTTACTTTTACCCAGCAGTACGACTCTTCTCCATCTTCCCTCTCATTTCTACTAATAATAGATTGTCCCTACTCTTTGATTTCATATGTTCTGCCTGAGTTGTGTGCGTTTCCTGTTGCGTTAGCACTTGTACTTTTTCCTTATTAATTAAATTCATTATATTACTTTTTACTGGACTAGTGAGTAATTTTGTTACCTTCTTTTATTTTCCCCAACTCCTCATATGCTTCAGCTCTGCTGCCTGTTAACCACACCAAATGATAAATCTGATTAGGGGCTCACCACTCAGCGTGTGTAGTGTGAGATGCTTTTACAGACTTATGATCAGTTAGTCCTTCAACACCTTCCCCAGTCCTTTCAGTGTAATACCAAAACTCTTAAGTGCTGATATAGTCACAGCATTGTGATTTTCCCCCTCAACTTTAGCCTTGTTCCGCCTAGTTTTATACATGTTTTTCATCAAATCCGACCATTTAAGGGTACATACATTATATTAAATAACTAAAGTAAGCCTAAGCAAAGTTGTCAGTCTCTAGCTGTATGGAGAGTCTTTTTTGAAAAGTAAGAAAACGGTACTTTATTATTTGTGTCCCTTCGGTATATACATATACTTATATCTACATATATATATATATATATATATATATATATATATATATATACATATTTTTTTTAACTGTTTTGATTTTTACAGGTCAGAAGTATGTTTCAGTCCATGACCGGTAACCACAGAACTACATGCCAGTTGTGTAAGATGAACTGGCACCGCTGTGTCATAGAGGTTGGTCTGCAAACTTAAAGCAGTTTTGCAGTAGAGAGAACAAGAGCTCTGATAAAACCCAGTACCATTGTAAGTGCATTTCTGAACCATTAAGCTTCAAAAGGTGGCCATCTGAAACTAAAAAGAAAAAAACATGACCAAGCAAATCCCAGGTATTACTCACTGCTTTTTTAACGTATTTAATGCAAACATTCTTGCTGGTGAGGGGCAGTATAAAAGGGGGAGACCTGCCTCTGCCAACTTTATCCACAGCTGCTTGGACTTGGGACACCAATATTTCTTAAGACTGGCAAGCATAACGTCATACAGCATTAACTAAAGCTGGAGTTCAAAAAGTGGTCAGTATAATGACCTGTAGGAAGTGCTCATTGTCATAATAACCAGTGTCCAGTTTCATTTTTGCTTCTAAACTTCAATTTGCTTGGTGTTGTTTAAATAAAGAAAACCATCCCAAATTTTTGAAGGTCTTACAAAGCCTAAGCCCACTACCACCAATCCTTGCTAGGTTCTCCTGTCAACGTTCCATGTTAGAAGGAAAAAAAAAAAAAAAGAAACCACAGCTTACCCCCTGGCCACTTCTGCAACCAATCAGGAAACTTGAATTTACTTCCCAGGCTGATGAAGCCAATCAGGTCCCTTGCTTCACTGAAGCAGACCTGATTGACTGGAGCTTACAGGCAAAGTAAAAAAAAAAAAAAAAACGGAATTGCGTGGTAAAGTTACACAGCTATGCGAATGTCTAGCAGGTGCTGAGCAAGGAGCGGAGGAGACAGAAAAAAACGCAGCTGTTTCATGTAGGGGCCCTAATATGCAGGAAGATAATTGGGGGCTCCCCATGGCCACGGGTCTGGCAGGTGTCTAACGCCGGCTATGCAAGATGTTGCTAATTATAACTAAATCAAATACTGTTGGAGACTTGCTATACTCCTTTGCTCTCTATATAACCTAGCATTCCATACTTAGATAATACTCCATAATATTAGAAAAGACCAAGTCTTTCAAACTACACAAAGGATCACCTAAAATGTACTTGGCTATGCTCTTGCACCTCTGAAGGGATAACTAAATGCTGCCCCTCTCTCATCTCTTTCCTGGGGATCCCTACTCTCTTGCTTCTCTGCTCATTAAATGCCTCTTCCTGGTATAACCACAATCTGGTCTACTGCTCTGTATACTTTAAAGTATCTCCACGCCTGCTGTCAACATCACAATTTACAATTTTTCTGCCATAAACATAAAACTTTGTTTATGGCATGCCAGTCATACATGTTTTTATCTTCTTGTCCTCAAATATAACACTGTATGGCATATTTATTTTTCTGTGCACTGTTTCCATATCAGGTATAAAAAATATCTTTATCAAACTGTGATCAACTTATATTGACCTAAAATGCATGTATACTTATTGTCTGAAATATACTACCTGTTGTTTCACTGTTTACTCATTTTACTGTGAAGCTTTTCTCCCTGAGCCTCCTCCAAAAAGGGTAGCTTGTCTACCCAGTAGAACCATTCCAGTAAGCAAATGCAATAAATGTATTTCGGCTTTTTCTGGTTACGGGTCACCACAGCGGATCACCAGTCCGCAGATTGATTGGCAGTGGATTTCTACAGTGTCAAGTTGCCAACCAGCACCCAACCTTCACAGAAGGTACACATGAACCTACCTGCATTTCTTTAAAGCTCACTCAACCGCAGGGAGGACATGCAGACTCTGCACAGAAGGCGCTCCAGCCAAGAATCGAATGAAAAAACTTCTTGCTGTGAGGCAACAGTTTTTTCTCAAAACTTTTTCAGCAATGCCCAGGATCACAAGGTCAAGGGTAGACACAGCATACAGGTAGACAATTTAATGTTTTCTACCAGCCACATCACATTACATCTATTTGACTGATGGAAATAAACCAGAGTACCAAGAGAAAACTCAGTGTAAGAATAAATGTGCAGGAATCAGATTGCTTACTACAGCGACTTATGTTTCAAAAAAAATTGTAAAAAAGCTCATGAATAATTTTCCTTTGTTTGTTTTAAACTGCATGAGCTAAGGGCATATGTTATCTTTAACTCTTATAGCAAGTGTCTGACAATACATAATTATCATATTAGGCATTCCAAACGCTCTTTTTTCATGACTGAATTGCTCCTTTTAGAGCTTCTAAAACTAAACTTCATTTGGGAATTCAACTTCAAACAGCATGTCCCATCCATAATGACTGCTAGCTTTGTGTATCTGTATGATTATAAACAGTATTATAATGAAACCTTTTGTCTTTATCAATAACTAACAGATTGCTTCAGAATAACTGTTACCAAGTGATTGTAGCCATACAGCACCTTTACAGGTACCTGTATATTTATTTTTACATTGCGACACTGATCCAGTTATCTAATTCAATTATTTCATTTAATGCAGTTTAATATATTCCTTGATTTCATGTTTTCATTCATACTGCATTCATTCACCTTCCTGGTCCTCGTTTCTGAATAAGTAATAAAATATTGAAAAACAGTAATATTTTTGTTTGTAGCAGTGCTGTCTGTATTCCAAAATCAATGATATTTTGTGTACCCCGCCTGTGAAGCAATGTATTCTTTTAAAGTGTGCCCATCATCCTGTGCTACTAAACCTAAAAAGCCTTTTAGCATCACTAGCATCATCTTCACAGTATGTACATGTCATTTTGAGTTTTGTGTTATTCTGGCTTCTAGAATTCATTTTATTTTATGTTTCTTAATTAAGCTGTTGACTAATCGTTGAAGGATCCATTTCAGCCGCAGCTCAGACATTATATCAGAAATACAGGAAGTACCTAAAATTACAGTAATTATACTGATTCCTCAGCTCTTCCTTGCACAAGAAGTAAATTACTCACCACTGAAAAATATAGTAGGGAGGTACTCAGAAGCATTTAGTTCTCTAAAATACCTTTGACTTTTAATAGCACCACCCCTCGCCTCCCAAGTGTTTATAATTTAGTGAATTAAGGTAACTAAATACATGTCTTCAAGGAGGCAAGCTCCTGATCTTCAGCTTTGAAAGAAAATAAATACATTGAAAACCATAAGAGAACTTTAACCAAGCATGGCATATGAGAATGCTAGCAAAACTCAAAGTCCCACAAGCCTTTTTAGTACTGTTTCTGAACAGAACTCACTTTTAATAGACTACTCCTAGATTTTGATTTCCATTTTCTAGTAATTTCTTTTTAGAAGCTAATAGCATTAAACTTAGCTAGGCCTTTTTATGCATAGGCATTGCAGATGCTATATCCAGCAAAATGAATATTTTTTAGTTAAGAGACATTTGCCTCACACTTCAACATCTAGGCAATTCAGTTATGGAGGACCTTTTTCAGGCAGTGCAGTTATGGAGGACCTTCTTCATAAGTAATCCACACCAGAAATGGTTCAGACTTTATTTTTTCTTTCTGTTTTACATACTTAAAAAGGAAGAAATACCACTAAATAGCTAGCTGTAGTCAATAAAAGGCAACATAATAATACCAGGCATGAAATGATTAGGTTTCTGTGATCTGAGCCACTGTGCCCACCATAACTGCAAATGCAGGGTTGGTTATGTAAATGTTACCACTGGCACTACCATTATTTCATGTTCTGATGTCGGCTTTCAGAGAAAACAATCCAAGTCTAAATGTACGTCTGCTTAGAACACCAAATTACTACAATCTCACCTCTGTCCAATATATATTACAAAAGCGTTATCATCTTATAATCAGTTACACAGACATTCTGAAAAGTTTTGGTTGCTGAATGACAAATTGTATGCTGACCAGAAATGCCTTTGGCAACACATTTTTGACCATCATCTTCTACTTAGTGGCTTGCTATTTCTTTTTCAAATTCACTTACAAAAAGTGTTATCATTCTGTGCAGATTTCAGCTGTGACAGAGAATATTAATTACTTAAATTAGTCATTATAACCTCAAAGGCATTGCAGGAGGTAGAAATGCCATTGCAGATTACATCACTGTGGCATTTTACAACTACTTAACACCCACCCTGCAGTGTCTGTTCACATTCCCATTTAAATGTAATAGTTAGCACATCATCCAAAGAGAGGAGGTGTGAGACAAGTGTGCTACTTTTTTAGCATAAATAAGTCAGTAAACAGTGTTTTAAATGGGTCATGTAGATAACACTTCCAATTAGTGTGCAAAGGATTTTCCTGACTTTTATGTTCTTTTAATAAATGGAATGCAAAAGGCATACATTTACTTCTTATAGTACTTTCATTCAGATCTGTATCACTTACAATCTCTGAAAGAGTTGCTTTTCCTGTCAGAAATAAATGACTCGAAATTAGCTAATTTGCATCTACTAAGGCTTATAGAGTCTGGCACAATCAGTGTGTGGGATAACACTGTATTTGTTGCAGCAGGGCTGCAATAACATTACCTTAACATACATAATAATATCAGTGCTTGCTGGCTTTAAAGTTTTACAGTCCAGTTACTATATAATCTGTTCTTTTTTAATTATAAAAATACTGATACTGTGTTAAGAGAAAATATTGTTCCTTTCTAACACTTTCTCTTCCTCTCCAATGCCGAGGTGCTTTGCAACTCTTTCTCTCCTACCATACAGTTTTTACTGTTTAAAAGTAATGCTTTGTTGCCACCTTCTTCTTTACCTGTTATATTAGTTGACCCTGCTTTTAATGGGATCCTACAGCTCTTAAACTGCTGTCTGAACTCTGAATCAGCCTTTTAGTCTCACACCTCCAGTTATAAAATACAGCCATAAATATGATGTAAAATAACATTGCAGATGATAATTTCTGAAAAATATCATACCAATAAAAATGGGAGGGAGGTCTCAAACCTTCTGGTATAACATGTGGTTATCTAACAGTGTAGTACCTCGCAGGTGGTACTGTGCAGGTTAAGGCGTGTCCATAATGATTGGCAGGTCAGCGCACATTTGAGTGACAGAGTGTTCCCGTTATGCCTGAATAAGTAACCTGCCAAATGTTCTCGTATATTTTGTGAGTCCTGGTAAAGTACTGAAGATTAACGTCATTAAATAATGACATACATTTGAGTTTCAGACGGCATTTCCTACAGAAAAACATGTTAACATGCTTCTGGATTACTGTACTTTCTGAGATTTCTAGGTTGCTAGTTCATATGTGCACACAGGACATATTTTTCACCTGCACAAGGTTTTGTAGAATGGCCACATTTTGCGTCATTTGGTAGGATCCTTAGTTAGTAAAAAGTGGTAGACATTTGACTTTCCGAATTCATATCCTTTAAGAAATGCATACTAATCCAAAGCCAGTTATTATAGCAGCTTTCTACGTTTGTACGAGTTAAGTAATAACATGCTCCTATTTTTTGTTTCTGTATTCTTAACGTTTTTGCCCCTGATTCTTTCCTCAAGGTTGAGATGTATGAGGTATCTTATATCTGCGCAATTTATATTTTGCTGTCGTTTGTGTTACATTCATAAACATTTAAAACATAAGTATCTTGTAAACTGCGTAAGTGGTCATCAAACTGTACACTGGGCGGCATGCAAAATAACATTGCTTAACAAAAGTGAATTTTTATTAAGTTCAGAATCTGCATCCGGTAACAGCTGCATCATTCTTAGCGTACCTACCACAAATGTATTTCTTTGTTGACATTTAACAATTCCTTTACTTATTCCTCTTTCCATGGGGGGGGCAACACCGAGGATGAATTTACTGTTACCTAGCCACTCGGGTCACATTTGAAGAGATTTGGGGAACTAATTTGGCTTTATGTAAAAAGAAATTGTATGTCCATTAGTCGAAAAATTATTTGAGAGAGATAGAGATTTTCTAACCCCCAGAAGTAACCCTTTCGTTTTCGTGTAGCAATGCCTGCCATAATGTCGAATATAAGCAAAATGTGAAACTCTTAATAATTTGTAATCAGCTACACCTAGGAAGCTTTTTGCATACAAGAACAGAGAGGGTCGATAACTTCATGTCTTTCATTACTTTATAACGTAATGCAGTCTTTCAGATAACATTCTTACTGACAGCTACATGACAGCTAACTAATATGAATGTAGATTCGAAAGGCGTGGGCGTGTTAGGGGCGGGGTTTGCTACTGCGCATCCTGCGAGGTACTACACTTTACATAACCTAACATGTGACCAGATATGTAATGTAAAAACATCATAAATTAATATTTGTCACAAATATGTAACTTCTAACTTTAAAAAAAAATTCTATATCACTACCAAAAATCTAGACAACTCAGACACGCAAATATACACACAACACCACAACTATTCCCTCACTTAGCCTGATCTGATCCTGCCTACACTTACACTAACTCTCATACCCCGGTGTCAAAATCTTCATAATATCAGATTGTTTGAGCATTCGTTTCCAAAACCCACATTTACCTTATCTACACACAATCAAGTTTTTGTTCAATACGATATGATAAACTTTGAATGAACAGAAAACTCAATCACATTTCAAAGTTACTCTCTGCACCAACAAGCAGTTGGTTTGACTGAAAGAATGATTCCTAGGTGACCTTCTATCCCTGTATACTCACAAGGTCAGCTTTGTGAAGGGCAGATTATGTTGTCTTATCTTGGATGAGCACTTTGAATGGGTTACTGGGGACACGAGTAAGGGGCACGCAGTTCACTTTCATTACTTGAATCTTGCCAAGGCCTTTGTCAGAATCCCCAGTGCTAGGATTATTAACAAACTCCCACATCTAAACATTAACCCATACATAGGTTACTGGGTTGATAATTGACTATGTGACTGACCCCATATTTGGTATTTACTTTAGAGCAATGTCACTAGTGATGTTCTATTGCACTTTCTTCTGTGTCACCCCCTCATTGGTCTACACTTCGGCAACATAAGTGCCTTTGATAAGGGCCTATGGCCAACAAAGATCGCAAAATAGGAGTGATTATCAAATTACGTTCTAATACTCATATTTTACTAACAAGTGCTGGACCAAATGACAGTGTAATAATTATGAGATTACCCTCAAAACCAAGAAATACAATGCCTCCTCCTTTGATAAACATAGACATGACTACTGCTTCATCTAGTTAACACTGGATTTGAACTTAACAGTCACTGGAGGCACAGGTATGTACATTGATGATAGATGCTTCTTTGACCACCACATCCCTGTGATGCTTAGAAAATCCTGTTACATTACACAGCTTATCCTTCACGGTATCCCTGTAAGTCCCAAAGGTTTTACAGTCCCACTTTATTCAACCCTGACTAGGCCCACCATTGACTATAATGCACCCTTCTGCATGGACCTCAGTAAGCACCTAAACTGGGTTAAGATACCTCAAAAAAGATTTCAGGTCATAGTACCCTTAACTACTAAAACTTCTGTCCCTGTCCTCAGTGTCTATGGACGGTTGAGGAGTTATCTGTGTTTAGTCTTCCATGCTATGAGCAACCCATTAACTCTTTGAACTTCTTCACCCAGACAGAATCAGTTGTAAAGCAACTTCCCATATATCATTATGACTGGGTGACCACAGACACAGACACACACAGACACACAGACACACAGACAGACAGACAGACAGACAGACACACACACACACACACACACACACACACACACACACACACACACACACACACACACACACACACACACACACACAAACAACCTATCAAGCTGAGTAATTATTTTAAAAACAATTTGGATGACTAGATGGGTGCTAACAAATTTTCATGGGTGGGTGGATGGATGGATACATAGAGAAGAATTACCTAATGAGAAACATCGTGTCCCACCAGTATAAGATGATGTGGCAAAGTTTCTTGACAATCTACTTTGACCATTAGCTTAGTAAAAAGCTGTGTAGCTATGACTGTAAACTTATTGCAAACATAAATGCTTTCATCACATTTCTGGAATGCATTGTGTATTTTTTTAAGTCTTGCTTTTCTGTTTAGAAAGTAGTAACTGATATCAGGACCATACCTCTGAGCTGTCCTGACTTTCGCAGAATGACCAGATTTTTTGTCTCGTCTTTTGGGTCTGTTCTTCACATTTTTTTCCCCGACAAATCACTGAGGTTTGAAGTCACTAAATAATGACACACACTTGAGTTTCAGAGTTTATATCATTCAGAAAATGCATGCTAACAAGAATCTGTTATTCTAGCAACTTTCTAAGTTTATAGTCAGGAAATCAGATATGTGATTTTTTTCTTTAAGTTTGCAGATACACTGTTTTGTCTTTCAAACAAGGTTTGCCAGTCCAACAGGAAGCCAAATCATTTTGAAACTGTTAGTTATTTTCTGAAGTGGCATTATTCAACTTATGATTTATAATTCATTTTCTCATGTGTAAACTGCAGCTAATTCTGCTTTTTCTTAATGAAGGGAATGAGCCACAAGCGTCATTTATATTTATTTAATAAAGTTGCCAGCCTGTTTTTTGTCATGACAGTCGGTGTGTTACACATTTTAACTCAGTAATAGTAGCAACAGTCAAAATTAGCAGTACAGCTCCTATCAGAATGGAAATCCCTATCCAGACTTCTCACTGGCCACTTCAGAACGTTATTTCCTCCTCTCTCATAGTGGTAGTAGCAGCAGGGATTCACGTAACACTTTTCACTCCCTTGTATCTAGGAACTGGAGTTTTTACTACATTGATGAATGCTGCGGCGGTACGGCGGTAGCGTTGTTACCTCACAGCAAGAGGTTCTCCCGTTCGATTCTCGGCTTGGCTTGGGAGTGCCTTCTGTGTGGAGTCTGCATGTCCTCCCTGCGGTTGGGTAGCATTTGAAAAGACATGTGTGCGTAAATGGGCATGCCTACGTTGAAGGTTAGGCGTCGAGCTGGCACCTTTGCACTTGTTTCTGTCCGTAACTCGTCTAGTGCAGATACACAGTCTTAGTTGTAGCACTTAAATTTGCTTATTCGTGCTCAGCACTTATTCAGAACTTGTAAGCACTAAATAAACTACTAATTACTATAGCACTCAACCTTCTTCATTAACTAGAGGAAAACAGTTTTTGTACTTACTTTTCTCACTTGCTTAGAGAAAAACTGCACTTGTACTCACTTTCCTCACTTATCTAGAGGAAAACTGTTTTTTTATTCAGGCATGTCCAAGGGTCAGCTCCTAATGTTCTCTCCTATCTGATGAATCTGGGCATCTTGAGGCAATGTAGAAATTGCCTCATGTACACAGACAACCCTCTCCTTCTACCATCCAACACTACAACCTGTGAGAGATGCACTTATCTAGCCAAACTGGAGGTAAAGCTCTCTCCAATCAAGACTGAACTTGACAGTCCAGAGGAGAAGGTAAACATTTGCACCATACTCATCACATAGTCTCACTAAATCTACACCACCAAAATCCACACGTAGTAGCACAAAAACATTCACGGAGGCTCTCAATAATAATCTGTCTAAGCAACAGAAACCTCCAAAGCAGAAACGCAAGCAAACTCCACCCCCCAACACAACCCAAATGACACGTGTGCCACTCAACCACAGACAATAAGGCAAAACAATGTACCCAACACACTAGTCATAGGTGACTCTATAGTCAGGCACACTGATGTCCCACTCACCAGGCTAAACAAGGAAAAGGTTACTGTCAGCTGCCTGTCAGGTGCCAGGATTCGCCACATAACCCACACACTCAGGTCACTTTACAAGTAGAAATATGACTCTGTCATTGTCCATGTTGGTGTGAATGACCTGAGACGCACCTCCCTACCTCCTTGGACTACATGAAAAGAGACATGGAAGAGCTTTCCAATCTTGTAACCCAGGCAGGTATCACCCTAGCCCTGAGTAGCATTCTGCCTTCACCCAGAATGATACCGCAGTACAAGGACAAAATGATTGATTTCAACAATTGGCAAAGCTTCTGGTGTTATTCTAAGGGGATCCAGTATCTGTCTGCTTGGGATGAAATGGTCAACAGACCATGATGCTTTGCCAGAGATGGCCTGCACCTGTCGCCCCTAGGATTCCGGATACTGGCTAAGGCTCTTGCCACCCCTATAGTGCCTTTTTTAGGCAAGGTTCAAATGACAAATTCACCACTGTAACAGGAACAAGCAAGCAAAAACTGAGGGTAATGCTACTCAATGCTAGAAGCCTAAATCTCAAAATGCACTCACTCGAGGCACTCCTTAAAATGGAGAACATCGATATCTGTGCAGTGACTGAGACCTGGTTCAAGGCTCCAGAGAGCACCCCTGTACTACCAGGCTATAACTCATACCACACTTTTCGGCCATGTAACCTGGACCGAAACACCAAAGGTGAAGGTGTGGCCATATTCATTATGGATATCCACACCTCCAGGCTAGTTGCTCATTAACTGGGAAAACCACTAGTGTACCAACTCCTTAGCCCAACGCTTTCTAGAATTCATAAACTCCAATGCCCTGGATCAACTTATCCACACCCCCACCACAATATCCTAGACGTAGTCATTACCAACATGAGTGACCGGTGTTCCACACCTGAAGTCAGCTCCTCGTTGGTCCGATCTGACCATAAGCTAATCACCCTTGATATCCACATCCTGCCCCACCCCCCATTAAGGAAACCACAGTAAAAAAATTTCTCCAAAGCCAACTTCATGCTTCTTAAGACAGAAGTAGTAAACTTCATGACACCCATGCAAATGGACAATACAGTTACAACTGCTGAATCTCTCTTGTCAGCCTCAGTAAAAAGCTGAGATCCCTTATAAGATCCTCCAAAGCTAGCTATGAAAACAAAATCACCACTAATTCTAAGGACAACCACAAAGCATTCTATAGCTATGTCAAGAATCTCAATGGCAACACCCAGATCTGCTCTGAGTTACAGCACAACGGCATTGAAATTACAGAACCAACTGATATTGCCAACATCCTGGCAGATAGGTTCAGTGTTAACTTTACCCCCCTCACCCCCTAAATGGCACATATCTATACAGGAAGAATGCAGAGCCCCTGTAATCTCAACTACGCAGGTAAAAGCTGCACTCTCAAAAGCCAAAAACACATGGGACCGGACAACATCCCAGGCTGCGTTTTATATGAACTTCAGATCTAACTGGCTCCCCACCTAAGCACCATGTTCAATAATAGCCTCACATCAGGCTTTTTGCCCACTGAATGGTGCACAGGAACAGGTATCCCACTACACAAAGGGGGAGCCACCACTGATCCTGGGAACTATCACCCTATTAGCCTGACGAGCCTGGTCTGCAAGGCCATGGAACGTATCATCATGGAACTCAGAAACAAAGATATTGGTAACCTCCAAACTCTGGATTCCACCCAGTTTGGGTTTGTGAAAGGCAGATCATGCCTCCTGAATCTGACATACTTCTTTGAGGCAGTCACCAAAGCCGTCGATTTGGGTAAGGTGGTTCACACAGCCTATCTTGACCTCACCAAGGCTTTCAACACCATCCCCCATTCTGGAATTATAGCTAAACTCACTAAACTAGGTATAAATCCCTATGTCACAAGATGGGTTGCCAACTGGCTCACTGACAGAACCCACACTGTAAAAGTTGCAGACTCCAAATGTGACCTCAAACCAGTGACAAGTGGAATACCACAGGGTTCAGTCCTGGGACCTCTCCTGTTTGGTATCTACTTCTTTGAAGTATAGGCTAACACAGAAGGCCTCTGCCTAATGAACTTTGCAGATGACTGCAAACTAGGAGCCATAGTCAAGTCCCCAAATGATGTGGACATCCTACAGAAGCGCCTCGCTGAGACAGATGCCTGGTGTCAGAGACATGGCCTCAAGCTCAGTGCCAAAAAGTGCAGTGTCATCCCCTTTGGTAAAAACTCTGTACCCATGAACTACCACACAGGCAGCAATCTACTTAACACTGAATGTGTGATAAGAGACCTTGGGACCCAGGTGGACAGTAGTCTCTCCTTTGATAGTCACAACACCACAGTAGTCAGGAAGTCCTTCTACGTGGCACACCTCATCATAAAAGGGATCTCATCCAGGAAAAAAGAGGTAATTGTTCCCCTGTACTCGACACTCATTAGACCCATTATAGAGTACAATGCCCCTTTTGGAATGTACCTCACAAAACATCTGCAGCAGCTGGAAAGGCCAAAGATGTACCTCACAAAGAGGATTACTGGCCTAAAACAAATGCCCTACACTGATCATCTCAAAAAACTACAGCTTTACTCCATAGCATATCACCTACTCCAAGATGATCTCTGCCTAACATATAAAGCTATGTCAAACCCAGAACTGTTGGACATGCTACACCTAAAGAAATCCCAATCTCTCCAAGCTACATGCTCTAGGGACCTAAACTTTGTCACCATAATAAACAGGACATGCTGAAGGGATAGATTCCTGTCCCAGAGACTTCCCATACTTGGGAACAGGCTACCCATCTATGTTATGCAAAGTTCTTCATTAGCACTCCAAGAAAAATCTTGATGAGTGGATGGGAAATAGGAAATATACCCCGGGGATCACTTCTGTGTCTCTGCTCGGCAGTGGCACAGGAAAATAACTTTATTGGGTGGCGTAAGCCAGGGAACCTTGTTGGCTAGACTTACGTAGGTCCTTGGGCCGATAGCCTAGTACCTACCTATGAACCTATAATACATAAGCATTTATAGACAATTAAAAACAGGCTATCAAAATGCTTAGTAAGGAATAGTCATCTCCAAAGGGAATTATTTATTGCTGTGTCATTATCTAGGCTGTATTATTAATCTTCTCTTGAAAAAGATGGAGAAGCACAAACATACTGTCAGTTTCTCCCTAATTCCCAGACAGAAGCTGAATGACTTTGAGCTAGTGGAAATCACCATCATCTCATATCTTGGAACAAAAACAGTACTCTGATGCTACTCGTCTTAAGGGGACACGAATGTCTCACCCAGTTATTTTATACAGCAGTGCGTTATAAATTATTTTTCCTCAAATCATATTTACTTAATCTTCTTGTACTGACTGAGTCCGCTTAGGCTTGTAATCATTTACTAATCTCCATAGATTAACATCACATTCCAATGTATCCTCCTTGCTTACACTCATATAGTGTTTGACCCTGAAACGTTGATATATGTATGTGTGTGTGTGTGTGTGTGTGTGTGTGTGTGTGTGTGTGTGTGTGTGTGTGTGTGTGTGTGTATATATATATATATATATATATATATATATATATACACATACACATGTGT
Organism: Protopterus annectens; assembly: GCF_019279795.1. Lineage (NCBI taxonomy): Eukaryota > Metazoa > Chordata > Ceratodontiformes > Protopteridae > Protopterus > Protopterus annectens. The sequence goes on along the minus strand of NC_056747.1, from coordinate 587,649,335 downwards.
GTGTGTGTGTGTGTGTGTATATGGATCTACCTGAGTAGTTCGAAACGTCACAACACCGACAAAGCGCCAGAAGATCGACAAGGCAGAAGACCGACGGAGGAAGACACCGACGCTGAGAACACTGAGATGGGGAAAGGATGTGTAAGTATGCGGTAGTGACAGCCGTTAGGGTGCGAGTAAGGTAAGTGTGCGATGTTGACGGACTGTAGGGATAGGGGTGGGATAAGTGAGTTAGGGTTAGGGCGCGGGTTAGGTAAGGGTGCGAGTAAGGTAAGTGTGCGATGTTGGCGGTCTGTAGGGATAGGGGTGGGATAAGTGAGTTAGAGTTAGGGCACGGGTTAGGTAAGGGTGCAGTAGTGATATTTTTTGGGTTAGGGGCGGGTTAAGTGAGTTAAGGTTAGGGCGCGGGTTAGGTGAGTGTGCGATAGTGACGGACCTTAGGGTTAGGGTTTCGGTTAGGGTTGTAAATAGTTGTGTATGTAAGGGTTAGTGTTGGTTTGTAAGGATTTTGGTGTGCTTGTGTTGTGTGTGTGGGTTTTGGATAGGGGATTTGTTTTGTTTGTTGTTATGATGTGTTGAGTGTATGTGGTGTCGTGTTTGTGACCTGTCGATTATGTGGTGTCGGTGAAGTAGTTGTCGGTGTTATGAAGTTTCGATCTAGTCAGGTAGATCCGTGTATATATAGATATATATATATATATATATATATATATATATATATTTTTTTTTATATATATAAACCTTGGTTCAAGATGATTGTTGCTGTTGCCCCATGGGCAAAATGGGAAAAGGGACTGAGGAGATAGATAGATAGATAGATAGATAGATAGATAGATAGATAGACAGATAGATAGATAGAAAAGCCACTCCATCAGCAAACCTTGTCAGTTATACATTTTAACCATCAGAAAAGGGGCAATAATATGGTGAAGAAAGGACAACTGAAAACAGATTTCCGTAACATAGTATAGTGTAAATTATGCAAATCAGCCCTAAGGCCCTTAAATGCTGTTCTGTGGGTGTAGTTACTTATTTTGTTTACTACTCCACTAAACCTTCAAATTACACTACAAATACTTCCAAGGATCGCTTTAAGGTCACTCCAATAATCTTTATACCACTAACTTTTCTGACAACACTTCTATCTCCTGTGACTTGCTTAATACTCAGAAGTCCATGCTCTGAAGTAAACTGAATTAAATAACTCCATAGACACTACAGATATCAATACATCCTGGTTTAAAATTTGCAAATCTCTAGTACCTACTCCCATGCTATAATTACATCTTTGATGCTAGGCCAAACAGCAGAACAATTTGCTTGAGCATCAGTTCCACGGCTATTTATTGCTCAAGTAAATTTAATCTCATCCTCTCGTCCAAACTTGTTGCCGCTTTCAAAACCTAACTGCTTCTATTAGCCACTACATATGTTCCACCTCCTGTTTTCTCTTAAAACTCCCATTCCCTTATTTCCAACATAATTTCTGCTTCTCCTAAGCACAACAGTAGTAATTCATAGGGGACCCCCTACCTAAATGACATGTTTACATTTCCTGCTGACATCAGTCTCATTCAACTATTTCCAGAGATGGCTGAACCAAGCTGTACTCCAACCAACACACGTTGCTTGATCCTCTAATTGCAACTAACCTATCTTTCATCACCATTCATCTACCTGCTTTCATTCATAACTGGTCCATTGCCTTTAAAAATAACAATCAATGTTCCATTACCTTCAACATTAACAATCTATTTTTAAAATACCTCCCCAAAATCAATTTAATTTTGACCAAAATCTACGGCTAATATAAACAACTTAAAAACACACCTCTTCTCCATTGTCAGGTCTATGATATTCTCCTAAAAAGATCCTGATACAGCAGCCAAGACTGTCACCTGTACCTTACTTCAGCTCCAGTATAAATTCTTTCAGTAAACCAAGAAGATACAAATGCAGGGAAAAAATGAATGACTGGCTTACAAAAGAACTTCAACCCCTACTAAAATTAAGAAATGAATCTTGGTAAATATGGAAACAGAAGCATATACTACAGATTTGAATTACTATGTAATCTATGCAAATAAGCCATACAAGGGCATAAAGCAAATCATCTAAAATCAAAACAAATCTCCATCATAGGTAAGTTTAAATCCTTCTTTAATATAAAATAATCCTTCTCAGAAAGTGTAAAACTCTTTGCAACAAAGCTCTTCTCATTCCCTTCACTACTCTCAACTCAGTAATCTGCCCCCACTCGACAAAATCCACTCCCCTGCTACTCAACCACCTTCCCCAGTCCCATTCATAACACATTTTTATTTTAAACAGATAAAACCAAAAGTCATTGGACCTGTTTTAGACCAGATTCCCACAAGTGCCTCCACAGAAGCTGATAACCCTGATCTCTGGTTTGTACTGCACTGTAAAGATCTCATATCCATTCTTCTACTCTCTCCACAATCTCTCTATTTATAAGAAATCTATTCTCATCAGCATTGATCAAACTACTGCTTTAAAAAAACAAACCTAAGATGCTTTACAATTACATCCCATCTTCAGTTTTCCTACTCTTGGTAAAATACTAGAACAGAAGCACATTCTCGCCTTCAAGTAGCATAGTTTTCGGAGAGGCCCAGTGCACTATGGTCACTCTGAGGAGCCTCACAGATGGTATCATGCTAAATTGAGGACAACCTAAAAATGTACTGTATTCATCAATCTCACCAAGGCATTTGACTGTCAACCACACCACCCCTCTTCATTACATGATAGAAATGGGCTTAACTCAACAGGCCTTCCCTTGGTTCTAAGACTTTCTCACCAACGGACTCTACAGTGTCAAAACTACTTCATCCATCTCTGCTGAAGTGCCACTATTCAAAGGTGTACCACAGTGGGCCATACTTACCCCTTTACTTTTCTGTATTTTATTAACAAACGTTGTCGCCTCACAGTAAGACGTTGTCCTGTTTGATTCTCAGCTAGAGCGTCTTGTGTGTGGAGACATGCGTGAATGGGCGTACCTTCGTTGAAGGTTGTGCATTCAGGGCCGGCAACTCAGCATGTAAAAATCTACTGCCAATCATTAGCGGACCGGAGTTCCACTTTGGTGACCCCTAACCAGGAAAAGCCGAAAGACACAACATCATATTAGTTTCCCATTTACCCCTTATAGGTTCATAGGTAGGTACTAGGCTAATGGCCCAAGGGCCTAAGTAAGCCTAGCCAACAAGGGTCCCTGGCTTACGCCACCCAAGAAAGCATTGATCCCTACACAAATACACACACACACACACACACACACACACACACACACACACACACACACACACAGTTGCCATGTCTGGGATTAGAATTCCTACCTAACTAGTACATCACACTACAGCATTACGCAGTTATAGCATGCGCCACAGAGCTCACTTATTTTATACTCTGATGATATAGTTATATTTACTTACAGCTAATAGCTAAGTACAGTCCCAGCCAAATGAGAGCCAAAACCTCTGAGATTCAAAATCACACTGAAAATGACCTCAATCTATTAATAAAAAGAAAAAGACAACTGAAATTTTCTAACTCTACCAGCAAGATCCACCATAAATCAGGGAATCCTTTTAGCTCAGCTTGAAAATGTTCTTCCTCAGCAGCAGCAGCCTTTAGTGAAATATATATTCACGATACAACAAAAATTTGATAAAATACATTTTCACAATACAAACAAAATATGCTGTTTTGTCACAAGTTCCTCTGCTTTTGAACATCATTGCCTTACTCTTACAAAACGTAGATGTTACCCATTAAGCAAAGGGGCAACATACTACTAGGTTCACTTCTATTCAAACTACTACATCTTGAAGCATGCTTTCCCTTTTCTGTAAAAGTCATTACAATTCTCTCTGCGGTTCAGAGGTTGAAATCATCCTTCTTCATCAAATTTTAGCTGAGTCTAATGTCGATCAAGCCAATTGCCTGTGACCTTGTAGGCAAGTCATTAAGTAATTTTAATTAAAAAAAATCTTTAAGTATTCAAGAATGGGAGGTGGTGTGATTTCTTTGTTCTGCTTAAACTTTTACATCTTTCTTGTTTCTATACCACATTCTTCTAGTCTGGCCAAAGGTTTAGTTTTGGATACTTCTTTGCAGATGCAAAGTGCTTAAATAGACTGTATGTGTGGTTTGCTGGTTCAGGTGGCATCTTTCCTGTTCCTGGCATGGATATAACTGTACCAATTGTGAGCATGGTCATGGGTTTCTTTAAAAAAAAGTAACAAGCATACCTCTTAAATGTATAATAATTGGTAATGAGGGTATATAGTAAATGTTGCGTTACAATAATCATTGCCTTTGAAGGGAGTTTCTAACAACTCAGATGTCAATGCTATGAGATAAGGTGTTTTCTTCTGAAATGGGCTGTGGCTCTTCTCACTGGTCATCCTTGACCATTTGTGTCATTAAAATTAAAGTATTACTGAATGTTAAGCTGATACTAATAAGGATTGAATGCTAATTGGTTGATTTAAGTATGAAGTTGAAGGATGTGTGTGAGTGACATTTTTTGGAGGGGGGAGTCTGCTTTAACAAAAATATATAGCGCAGCTGGCATGTTTAGAGATAGCTGTCACCTCTGGTCAGCAGAAACATGGCAGTCTCAAAACACAGCTTACTGAAACTTTCCAAGGTATTTGTCATTAAGTTAAGCTAAGCACCATTCTATGCTTCAACAGTACAAGGCAATTTATCATAACAGAATATTGTACACTAATATAATTTACAGATGTGTTTAAGGCTTTATTATGTGTTTTAAATTTCAAGTCCACAATAACAAAAAAAATAAATAAAAATTGTAACAACACTTCTTGTCTTTGTTTATTATGTGGCTGGGTTTAGATTTCCCCACTTCAGTAATGTGACCTTAATATTTATACAAAACAGATTTTATTAGTATTTTAAGTTAGTTAAATATGATTTTAATATTTAAACCAAAATGAAATTATATTATTAGTATTTTGAGTTAGTTCCGGGTCACTTCTAGGAATCAGGGTTAAGTAGATGATATAGTTAGGTCCTGCCCTTTTAATTCCTGGGTAGGTTAAGCTCAGTTTAGTGCAGCCCATTGCTGCGCATCCCTCTAGAAGTAAAACACCACCATCACCCCACCCCCATTTACTGTTACCTTTAATCATCATGAAGTTATTTATATGTTTGTATGTATATATATCTTAGTTTCATTGTGCCTTTGCACTTTTAGGTTTAGCATAACAGAGAAGTAGTTTTTTGTTATAGATGCCTTTATTAATGGGAATCATGGGCACTACCGGCTGGTAACTTTGATAGTATCTTATTTGAGTCTATGTCATAATATCGAAGTGTCAAAACTTCGAATGTTATAACATCGAACCTGAAACACTGAAGACTGACAATATCGAAGCCGCAGAACATCAAATTCTTTCCCAGGGAAAGAATTTGGTGGGCCGTTTCTGCGGCTTTGCTATTTCCTCCACTGTGGTGCAATCTCGGAGTTGGTATATTTAAGTAGGGGAGGTGTAGGGGGAGTGACGCCCCTCACATTAGAAGTAGTTTGTAGTGTTTGTGTGTTTCATGTTTTGTACAGGAACAGTGATTTTTTTCCCAGGGAAAAAAATCGCTGTTTTCAGTCGTCGGGGTTTTCAACTTTCGATGTTTTAGGTTTGATGTTATAACATTCGAAGTTTTGACACTTCAATGTTATAATATAGACCCTGTTATTTCATTCTCTTTAGTATTTGTTCAGATTATATTCTTCTTCACTGAGTTTTCAATTAATGATGCATTCTGGGCATTTTACTAATTTCTATGATTAGTTCTTTTCACGGGTTCTATAACCCTGTAGTTGTTAAAATTTCAATAGGCCAGAATAACTTTTGAGGCCAAAGACCTGTTTCTGAAATTAGAATTAGAGGACAGTCAAATCCTATTGGGGTCCCGTAAAGGACAAATGCATCCAAACTAGATTCTTACCGGTCAACAGAAGCCCTCGGCCAGGAAGAGTGACACAGACTACAAAAGCTGCCAAAATCATACCAGAATCAGAAATTCAATCTGAAACTGGCACCTCAGTATTTGTACTTGAAGAACCAAGTAGATGCCAGCAGGGATAGGTTATATGATTTGGTTTTAGAAAGAGGATTTGGCTGTCCAGTTATTTCAAGGGAAGAGGGATCTTCTAATACCCTAAAAGTGACTGTTCTCTCTTCATTCAGTTCTGGGCAATCAGTGCAAAGGATTGTAGGAAAAACAAGTGGTTCAGGGGTAACTCTGATTCAGAAACCAGGATTCCAATTTTGTTGTCTCAAATTGCCTCATTAGTCAACCTATCTGGCTCTTTGATGGAAAATGGCAAACCCCATACATAATAGCACACATTCCTAATGCCATTAAAGACAACATTAATTGAGAATTCACAGATGCATTTAATTTGACATATGCTTATGGGTTACAAAGGTCAATGGAAGCTGAAAAATCAGGTTCTGAGGATTTAATGGCTACACTAGTAAAATCACCCAACAACAAACATACCCAGAAAAACTGGGATTCTTGGGTAGCAAGTCTGTTAATATTTATTATTGTCCTTATTGAAAATGATCCTCATCTGACCTTGACTTTGATTTCTTACCAACTATTAGAGAAGCTTATTATGTTTTGGGGGGTGCTGACTTGGCTAGGCTAGGTTATAATCAAATGTTGAGGAAATTAAAGACAGTCAGGAAGCCCTAAAAGGGGGATTAATGCCACCCTGATACCTGGTTAAGCACCATATTGGACAGACCTTCAAACATCCTTGGTGCCAATCCAGATTCTCAGAACACAAAAAACTGTAGGGCATTCAACAGTAGAAAATGTTTTTGGTCAGCTTGCTTCTCTTATACATGTTCGCACTAGAGGGAAACCCCACCCAGCTTTTAACTTTAACTGCTGGCAGAAGTTGAGTAAATCCAGACCACCACCAGGTGCACATAGTCATAATAATCTTCTTACTTTGGAACAACAAAGGTCCTTTCAAGCCAACAGAGGGTTTCCTTTCAAACAGGATCAACAGCAGCAGGGTAACACATACACCAAATAAAGCAGATTTAATCACACTCAAACTTGAGTTTTACCCTGACCACAAGACAGCAATGATGTTAGTGCAAGGGTTTTCACATGGCTTTTCCTTGAAATCCAGTGTTTTTAATAACAATATAGTCAAGAATTTGAAATCTACTCTTGGGAAAGATAAAAAATCTTATATATCATTAATGAATAAAATTTATATAAAGATACTCTTAATTTTGACAAACTGCAGGTAAACGTCCCAGATACAGATAACACAGAACTCTTAGCATCATGTCTAAAAATCAGTAACACCAAACATATCATCTTACTAGCTGTATACATACCACCAAATAACAACCTCTCCACAATAGAAAACCTTCTCTCATGGGCTTCAGCCACATTTAGTCAAGAAACTATACTAGTTGGTGATTAGCAAACCTAGTCATCAGATAACTCCTCAAATCTTATCAACCTACATGGTTTCACCCAGTTGATTCATTCGCCCACTAGAATTCACAAAACCAGCAACAAACAATCCATTCTCAACTGGACCCTGACTAACAAACCCTCTCTAATCTACCTTTCAGGCTGTCTATCTAACAGCCTAAGTGACCACCTACTAACCTTCATTCTAAGACACTGTAACTCACCCAGAAAACCAAAATTGTATAAACAAATACATAATACAAATGTCGTCTCCATAGACACCTTTAAACAAGTACTATTAAGCTGTAACTGGTACCCATTAAAATACCTCCCACTAGATGCAGCAGTCAATTATTTCAACAACATATTTCTTGATGTTCTAAACCCACTTGACCCCATAAGACACATAAGAACAAAACTAACAACTGCCCATGGTTCTCCAAAGAAACCAGTTACTAAAACAAAGAGAGAAACTCTGGTATCAACATATGACCAACAAATCAAAACCTTCCTTAGACAACTACTGCCACCTAAGAAATGTCTGCAAAAAGCAAATCAAAGCTGATAAAAAAACTGTACTACACAACTATTCAGTCTAAGCATCAAAACAAACCACAAAAATTCTGGGCTTCCATCAATCAGCTTATCCATCCAGGCCACACCTCCACCCCATCCCCAAGTAACTAAAAAACACAGAAAAAAGCACAGCATCCCACTTTAACTCATTTTTCATAAACTCCATCCTCTCCCTCATAAAAAAAAACAAAAATAGCCTGCATCAAATCACCCTCCCTACTATTACCAATTCACTTACCTCACTTTCTCTTAAACCCGTCCAAACAAGTACAATAAAGAAATTGCTAAGCCAACTGAAACCCACAACCCTTGCCGCTAACAAACTGCCGAAAGACTACCTCTAATTAACAGCCGATGTCATCTGCTACGCAGTTAATACTGATGCATAAATATATCACTGAACAGTATGTACCTAAACTGTGGAAAACCTCCTATGTGATCCCACTCCACAAAGGAGGCTCCTCAGTAGAACTATCTAATTATAGGCCAATATCTATACTATTACCTCTTTCTAAAATCTTAGAAAAGTGCATCCACTCTCAACTGATGCAACACCTACTATCTAATACGTTCCTTTCCCCACACACAACATGGATTTCTACCAGGCCAAAGAACTACCATGGCACTAGTCAAATTTACCAATACCTTCAACCAACTAAAAAAAACAATGGCCAAATGGTTGCCTCAATATTTCTTGACATGTCAAAAGCATTTGACATGGTGTCCCATGAACTCCTCCTACATGAGAGTGCATCACTTGACATATATAAAAACACACTCATTTAGTTCCGAAATTACCTATCTGACCACTATCAATCAGTCAAATGGCAAGATGACCACTTCTCCCCAATTTCCATTACAGTAGGTGTTCCACAAGGCTCAATTCTTGACCTCTGCTCTTCACAGTTCCGACCAATAACCTACATAATGCTACTAACCTTGCTTCCATCTTACAATGTGCAGATGACTCCACTGTCATCTGCACCGCACCTACCCTAAAACAACTACAAGACAAGAAATCTTTTACTGCCATTGAGTCCTTCTTAGAAAAATACCAGCTCATCCTTAATCTCCCCCCCAAAAAAAAGAATACTGTTCTTAACCAATGTCACAAAACAAACTTCCTCACCATGACTTTACAATCACCTTATCCAATCACACTCTAATCAAACCAAGCTCAGAAATCAAGCAACTAGGTATTATTCTAGATAATAAGTTAAAATTTGACAAACATATATCAAATGCCATCAAAAAGGTCCACAATAAATTTGGTTCCCAGAATAAAACCTTTCTTAACAAACTCTTCCAGACAAGCTATTGCCAGGACCCACCTACTATCCATGTTACTCTACGCCTCCCCTATATAAACTAACCTCAAAAAAATCTGACTTAATCAAACTTGAATCATGTTACCATAAGCTAGCCAGATTTGCCACTAGCCTGCCCCACAGAACCCATCATTGTCTTGGTCTGAAACAACTCAAATGGATACAGCTGCTAAACCTACTAACACTAAACCAACTTACCATAGCCCATTCCATAGTCTACCTACCCGATAAAAGTCCATCCCTACAGGACCTAGTACAAACCCACCTCAATAGCAGGACTCTACGATCCTCAAAAAAATTACTACTCTAAGTTACAAAATCCAACAACAGTTTTGGAGACTCACTATTTTCTAACTACATAACTAAATCATAGAACTCCACCCTCAGAACATGCTAAACACAGCAAACCTAAAACACTTCAAAAAAATGATAAAGTCCCACCTAAATGATGACTGGTTATGCTCCTGCTCATCAGGCTGAACCCATTTCAACCCTCATTACCCTATCTCCCCCTACTCTCCACCTTCAATATATCTCTACAGTAGAGAGTCGATGCAGATGACATTGTGATTTGTAGTGAGAGTAGGGAACAGGAGGAGGAGACCCTAGAGAGGTGGAGATATACTCTAGAGAGAAGAGGAATGAAGGTCAGCAGGACTAAGACAGAATATATGTGTGTGAATGAGAGGGAGGATAGAGGAATTGTGACAATGCAGGGAGTAGAGGTGGCAAAGGTGGATGAGTTTAAATACTTGGGATCAACACTTCAGAGTAATGGTGAGTGTGGAAGAGAGGTGAAGAAGAGAGTACAGGCAGGATGGAGTGGGTGGAGAAGAGTGTCAGGAGTGATTTGTGACAGATGAGTACCAGTAAGAGTGAAAGGGAAGCTCTACAAGAGGGTAGTGAGACCAGCTATGTTATATGGGTTGGAAACAGTGGCATTGACAAAATGGCAGGAGTCAGAGCTTGACGTGGTATAGCTGAAGATGTTAAGATTTGTACTGGGTGTGACGAGGATGGACAGGATTAGGAATAAGTATATTAGAGGGTCAGCCCAGGTTGGAAGGTTTGGAGACAAAGCCAGAGAGGCAAGATTACATTGGTTTGGACATGTGCTGAGGAGGGATGCAGAGTATATTGGGAAAAAGATGCTAAGAATGAAGCTCCCAGGTAACAGGAAAAGAGGAAGGCCTAAGATAAGGTTTACGGATGTGGTGAGAAGACATGCAGGTGGTTGGTGTGACAGAGCAAGATGCAGAGGACAGGAAGAAATGGAAACAGTCGATCTGCTGTGGCGACCCCTGACGGGAGCAGCCGAAAGAAGAAGAAGAAGAGAGTCAATTATCTAAACGTTGATTATTCAAAACATCAGTTATCTGAACCAGCCTTCCAAAGTTTTTGTGTAGGAATATGTAAACATTATATATATTCACTTGGGCATGTTTTTTGAGCTTGTAGCCAGCTCATGTGTGAAAAATATTCTTTATTGTCCACTGGAATTGCTGAATGTTTGAAAAATGTATTCCTGCTTGGAGAAAAAAAAATATTTTATCTGGTTCAGTTATACCTTTGATTATCTGAACAGTTTAATTATCTAGACTACCCTAGGTCCCAATTAGTTCAGATAATCAACTCTCTACTGTATTTGCTTACTGATCCAATGTTATTACATCATTAAGCATAACAATTTACAGTACCAAACAGGCATATCTGAGACACTAGTTCATTGTATATTAAGCTATTGTATCTCTGAGACAACACTCCACTGAATGACTTCTTGTTACTAAGTGTAACTACCAAAATATGTGTTACTAAGTAATCCTGTTAGCTTTATTACTAGCTTGAACTGTGATAATGTGTTACTATGTTATTTATTACTATCATTTATCTGATTGTTTCACTGTTGTTTAAAATACTGTTATATGTTGTTATTATGTGGAGCTTTTCTCCCTGGGCCTCTGCTGAAAATGGGCAAACTTGCCGAGTCAGACTTCCCCAGTAAACAAATATTAAATAAATAAATACAAGCTTGTAGGTTGATCAGACCATTCAGCACTCCACCCAGGAGCCAGTTTATAACCTCACCTAACAGTTTAGTTATAAAGAAAAAAGAAGGCAAATTTCTCCTTATTCAGTAACTGTTCTCCTCAGTTGGGTCATCAATAAATTATTTTATTTTGAAGGAGGATAATGCCACTTTGGATGATGTGGCAAACACAAAAAAATTCAATGAGCCTCAGCTGGGTAAGCTTAATATTAAATCAGCTTTTTGTTTGTTATCTATTTGACAACAAGACTGGCCATGGCTCGTCTTGTCTTACCAAGATCATTTGTGTTCTGACACGGTCAAGTCAAAGGGTTGTTCCACAATGTGTTATTTTTAAGGTTTTTAACACAGCTTTACACTGGTGTTGGCAGCAGTGGGCTAGGAAGCAAGCCACTGTCTATTACCTTGATGGCTATATCATCCTCATTATCAGGGAAGGTAAGGAAGATGCCGGAGTAGACATGAACAATTTCATTAACTTATGTGATGACCTACGGTCCCACTGGCCAAGGATAAGATGGAAGGTCCAAGTCACTGCATAACATTCTTGGGGCTTTATATCTATGTTGTTGGCAAGTGTTCAGGCTGCCCAATAATAAAATACAATACTTGAAGTTAGCCATTGATGAACTTTTAGCAGTTTCCAAACCCACAGTAAGTTCAATCATGACACTTAGGGCCACTTAACTTTGCATGTTTAGCAACCACTTCCCAGTAGAACATTTACTAGACCCTTGTTGAACCTCTTAAAAGGAAAGCAAAAGAAACATGGGTGTGAATCCTGAAGAGAATAAAAGACTATCTACATTTGTGGAAAACATGGATTGGGCACACTAAAATGGCCATGTGTGTGAGTGTGTTTAAGAGTATGTGGTGTGGAAGAACTATCACAGCAGGGATAGCCACCCAGTGGTATAAACCTTGGTTGTAGATGATTGTCACTGTTGAAGTGACACCCAAACCCTATGTGCAACAATGGGAAAAAGGGCTTATGGATGGATGAATGGATTCCTGGGTCAGTTCAATGGAGTCAGACTGTAGCAAGCAAATCAAGGAGACAATTCAGCCAAATGAGAAACTAAAACCAACTAACCCACATGTCGGAAACAATTAATATATGTAAAACATTTTATTTAGAAATAAGATCACTGAAGATCTTTTGTCCCTGTGGACTTCATCAGAACGTTACAAAAATAAAGCCACCCATTTACATACAGAACAGTTGGTTGCAAATCAATTAATCATTATCCAACCAGGATCCAGCAATTAACATCCAGTAATTAAATAATTTACTAAGCAACCATTACAAAATGTCTTAATTTGTAAACATAAGTGTAAAGGGACACAGTTATGCAATAATAGAAACTAAAGAACATTAAGTGAAACAGATAAAATACCTAATTCAAATATTATAACTTAGTATCACATAGCTGCTAAGGGCAGCCATCGTGGTGCAGCGGTTAGCATTGCCATCTCACAGCAAGAGGTTCTCTGGATTGATCCTCGGCTGGGGTGCCTTCTGTGTGGAGTCTGCATATCCTCCCTGTGGTCGCGTGGGTTTCCTCCGCGTGCTCCGGTTTCCTCCCACATCCCAAAGATATGCTGTAGGTGGATTGGACACTCTAAACTAGCCCTAGGGGTGAGTGCATGTGTGTGTGTGCCTTCAATAGAAATTTGGATGCCGGGCTGGCAACTCGACACCGTAAAACAACACTGCCAATCATGAGCGGACAGATGATCTGCTGTGGCGACCCCTAACTGGGAAAAGCCGAAAGAAAAATTAGAAGTAGTAGCACACAGCTGCTAATGCTGGATTTTAATTGCTGGACCCTGGTTGGATAATAATTAATTGATTTGCAACCAGCTATTCTGTATATAAATGGGTATTTTTTACTTGTATAACAGTTTTGATGAAGTCCTTAGTGAACAAAGCGCTTAAGTGGTTTTATTTCTAAATAAAATATTTTACATATATTACTTGTTTCTGATGTATGGGTGAGTCATTCAGTCTTTTTTGGTTTTACATTGCGGCAATCTGATTTGATTTCCTTGGACTCCCTACAGCTCTTCACAAAAGCAATGGCTGGTACAGGCATGGATGGTTACATTGTGGTTAAATGGTTTTCAGCTGAATGGCCGTATTCTTGACCTGAGACAGTCAAAAAATCTTCATATTCTGGGAAATCCTCCCTGTTTGGACTGCAGTTCATATCTAGTAGGATCACTTCAGGGACAAGAAACTTATTTTTTATTCTGATAGTCAAATTGTTGTTCAGATCCTCTTAAGCAAATCCTCCCGAACAAACAGATCCCAGTCTGTCTTGAGGTTTTTTGCATTATTCAGTTTGGAAATCAATCTATGTTTCTTTGCTAAATGTGTACCAGCTATGAGTAAGGCCATAGCTGACAGCTAATCCCACCTCCAGATTTCCAGGATTCAAGCACTGGCTCCAGAGGCCCAGCACCTTCCAACACCAGTTTGTCTACAAATATGGCTATTTGAAGAAGAATCATGCTGCATTTATTGGGCAATGCATGGGCTGAAAATACCAAGAGATCTTCTGCTTTTGCCATAGCTAAATTTAAAACCTTTTATTTCAATTTACCAATTAAAGATAGGTGCTGGGTATTGGATATATTGATTAGATATATTTTGCACAGGTGTATCCTACAAAACTTCATCAGCTGCATGCACACACAAATTACTGATTTAGGTTGGTTGGCAACATGCTTAGATAGACCTGCACAACTTAGCTCATCACTGATTAGTCAATTTATTTTCTAAAAGAACATTTTTATTAATTTGTGCATCAAGCATTTACAGTAGACACGTTTACATAATGTTAGACATATTGCTGAATGCAGCAGGTTTTCAGATATTAAACAAACCAAGTTCTCTTCAGTACAGACTAATTACCAACCATGTACATTATCTCCACTAATGCTGCTAAATTAAATCTGAGAGATTGAAGGATAAATGAATAAGCCATTCATTATATGTAATTCCGGGATCAAAGCAAGACAAGAATAACGATACATACTGTTCATTTGTCAATTCCAATTCGATGTCACGAAGGACAATATGCAACAGTCAGTGTCCAGTAGTCAAAATTTGTCTGATGCAGATTTAGACTGTAATCAAGTAAGTAGAATCTTTTTGAAAAGTAAATTCCACAGTTTCTGGTAGTAGATACATTTTTTAGGATTAATTATAATTATTTTTCGAGATGATATGCAAGTTGTAGCCATAGCTCAGCAGCCCCTCCAGGATAACTTGGTGTGATCTAACCAGTTTTTGGTTATGTATAATTTAATAAGTGAGCATATAGTGACTAAAGTATGCATTTGTAGCTTGGTGAGTTTTAGATCTGTGATATGAAGAATTGCTAGTTTACAAAACCATAGAACATGCATGAGGTCTGCCTGTGGGTGAGGATAGCATTTACATGCCGGGGAAGTTTTGGGGTTAAATTTATTTAGAGTCATAGGTGTGTAATACACATTGTTATTAATCATCAATTGTGTACCTATTATTTTTTTAAAAGGAGAATAGCTGATGGTGGAACTGATAGCTTTAAGTCTCTGTTCTTTTAAAAATATATTACCCCTATTATCCCAGTAGTTAGAAAGGGTGGCCATCGTGGTGCAGTGGTTAGCATTGTCGCCTCACAACAAGAGGTTCTCCGGTTTGATCCTCGGCTGGGGTGCCTTCTGTGCAGAGTCTGCATGTCCTCCCTGTGGTCACATGGGTTTCCTCCGGGTGCTCCAGTGTGTGTGTGTGTGTGTGTGTGTGTGTGTGTGTGTGTGTGTGTGTGTGTGTGTGTGTGTGCCTTCTGTGGAAGGTTGGGCGCCATGCTGGCAACTCGACACTGTAAAACTCCACTGCCAATCATGAGCGGACAGGTGATCCACTGTGGTGACCCCCAACCGGGAAAAGCCAAAAGAAGAAGAAGAATAAGATCCCAGTAGTTAGAGAAAAGTAATGCATCCTCCTAGATGAAAGATCTAACAAGTTTGTATGAGTGTGAGATTGTTTTTTTTTTTTTTTTTTTTTTTTGCTTGCAAGGGATTCAAAAATTTCACAGAGCCTCATCAGATCTTTCTCATTAATAAATGATTCCCCAATTATTGCTGGAAACATCTCCCTGATCTGCCTTAAGATAATGATATAATTTTTGTTAACTTTTAAAGTTTCTCGTAGGCCTTGCAATGTTTTATCTCGATGTTTTATCGTAAACTGTGCAGTCCTAGATTAATGGGTATTCCAGTAGATTTAACATCTTATTATTTAGTTTATTTGGATTCAAATGGAGTGGTGGAAGAAGGGATAAGGCCTTGTCATGTTTTAAGGTTTTCAACCATTCCTGAAAGATCTTTACTCTGGTTATTAAGTTATCATTTAGACTAAGGTTCCTAATATTATTTGGAGTAATGAATTATAGCTTTAGGGTTGACTTTACAGTAAAGTATATTTTGGTGCCAGACTTTTACCCTCAATGGTGACCAATGTTCACTATGTTTTGAAAAGTTAGATATTAATGCAAGTCTGAGTGCATTAGTAATTTTATAGTAAAGCAGTAAATCTGGAAGATCTAAACCCCTTTTTTCCCCTGGGGCACATTCAATTTGAATATTTAATTAGAACTGATTTAGGATACCATATGAGCCTGGCAAGATCCTTATTTATTTTATGAAAGAAGTGGTTTGGTATCCTCATCTTTGTAGTATTAAAGTGATATAACAATTTTGGTAGGACTTTCATTTTAATGATTGCCGCTTTTGATGTGATAGATAGTTTTAATAATTTCCATCTGTCAAAATCTTGCATGATGCTTTTCCATGTTTTAAGTAGATTATTTTGAAGCATAGATAAATGGTTATGTTCATAGTTTATCCCAAGATATTTAATGGAATAAACTGATTTAAAAGGGGAGTCAGCAAGTAGGCCTTCTTTATAGTTTGAGGGACTGAAGGGGAATATATGCAATTTTGGATCACAGAGTCTAAGGTTAGTGGATTATCCCATGTGTGCCTACTAGTCATGAAACCAGATTGTTCATGAGAGATGATAGAGGGCATTACCTTCTTTAATCTTTCTGCAAGTAGGGAGGTTAGTATTTTGACATCTACATTCATCAGGGCAATACGTCTATAGTTATGGGGATTGGGTCTGTCAATTTTCCTTTTTGGCATCAATATTGTTTTGGAACTATTTAGATGTGGATCATTTATCCCATTTGCTCTAATGTAGTTGAATATCCTTAAGAGTATTGAGGAAATCTTCTGATTAAATGTCTTATAAAATTCTGATGTGAATCCATCAAGGCTTGGTGCTTTGCCTGCCTTTAAGTTATTAATTACCTCAATTATTTCTTGTTGTTTAAATGGGTCTGATAGAATATTTGCTTGAGTAGTTGTAATTTTGGGGAATTCAAGATTTTTAAAAAAGTTATTTGCTTCAGACTTAGAGGTTTGCTGAGTGTTCATATTATAGATTTACGTATAAATGTCTTTAAATATTTCTATAATTTGTTCATCTGTTTTGAATGTTCTATCCTGATATTGTAAAAGATTTATTCTAGAAGCTTCTTGCTTATTATCAATTATTCTTGCAAGTGTTCTAAATGGGAGTTTTGCCCCTTCATAGTATTTGGCTATATATTTTAATTCTTGTATTGAGTAATTTTGTTGGTGCAAGTCAAACAATTCTTTTTGCAATTTGCTTATTTGCTTTTCAAGGTAATGTTCTTGGATTATTTATAATTTCCTTTCCAGGTCTTTGAGTTCCTTAGTTAGGTGGGTCTCTTTTTGTTTCCTCACTTTCTGGAAGTAAGATGCCTTTTGAATCAGGAAACCTCTGATTGTTGCTTTACATGCCACCCATTGAATATCAGGGGGGATATCAGTATTGTTAAGGTTAGTATCTAGCTCTATTAGGATATCAGAGATGTTTTTAATAACCTCAGATTTAAGAAGAATGTTATTATTTAGGGACCAATTGCAGATTCTGTGTCTGGATATAGGGAATGAGTTTGCCAATTTAATGTCTATTATGATTTTTGAATGGTCCAATAAATATTTAGGTTCACTAGAGTATTTTATTTTCCCTCTCGCAAATTCCTCAAAGATTAAGAAAAAGTCTAGTATGGCCCATGAGTTATGGCATTTAGAGTAGTAGGTACAGTAATTGTCTTTCTGTGGGTTTCTCCAAAGGAGATAGGGTCTAGTAGGAAGAAGTCTGATATCAGGTCTGTTAAGGTTAGAGATGATTGGAGATTGTGATTGTTTGATTTATTTGAGCAGTCAATGTAAGGATTTATCACCAAGTTCCAGTCCCCCACCCCCATCACAAAATAATGATCTGCGAATTTGCTTACTAGGTTGTGTATTTCAGAGATAAAGTTTTGTTGTTTCAAGCATGGGTCATATATGTTAAGAAATAAGACTGGCTTCGATAGTTGGGATTTACTGTTGTGAAGTAACACCATCTGCCATTTGTATCAGACTTGAAGTCAATTATAGGGTCTGGGAATGATTTATTAACTATGATGGCAACTCCTTTGTAGTTTGAGCTATCTCCAGAAGCAATGATGGTTTTGACCCAATTTCCATTTGTGTCCCCCTTCCTTTCATCTTCTATTAAATGGGTTTCCTGCAAGAAAAAGATATTAGCTTTTGATTGAAATATTAAATGCATCAGTAATTTCCTTTTTTTCTTATCTTGCAAGCTCCTCACATTCCACGAATTAACTGTCCACATTTGACTTATTTTGATTGGGTCTGAGCACCAAGCTTTTTGTCTCTGGATTTATAGTTGGGATCTGCATTCTATTCTTGTTTTTATAGTTATAGTATGTGTGCATATCAACCTTCTTTAATAGGATAACCTATATTTTGATCTGACACCATAGGTAAAGCCAGTTTCTTATTTCAATCTCGACTACCATTTCATTTTTTGTTGTGGGGTGGTTATGATAATTAAGTTTCCAGAATTTCCCTCTACTATTATTTTCCAAGTTATAGTTTTACTTACCACCATATAACCCTTCCTGGACTAATTCTATGCCTAACTACTTAACTCCCATTTCCAGAACGGTTTGGAAGTAAAAGGCCATAGGAGAGAATAATCTTAAGATTCTGTTAAAGTTGAAATAAAACCTCTAAAATTTAAGTTTGCCCGAACAAACCCCAACCTGTTCAAAACTATAATACATCAGTATACCTATTCTAAGATACATCACCCTGCACCCTACTTAAGATCCACTCATCTCCTCGTTAAATATGTTGTCAAAATAAAACAGAGTATGTTTATTTCACATTAACTCAAGGAAATAATAATTGCAGTAGAGTTTAGGAACTGATATTATCCAAGTTTATTTATCTCTATTACCTGGAATGAAAAAATAAATGCCAGGGTATATGATAGATAGGATCTACTAGTCTATCAGGAATTACAGTCTAAAATTTTACTCTCTGAGTTTGGTTCTTAGTTCTCTCCCTTGGTTTAAGGTTTGGTAATGGTGCGTGTTGAGGCATAATGCAATCATAATTCAAATTATAATGACAGCAGTCTCTATCTATTACAAGTAACTTTGAAACATATTTAAAAAAAAACACTATTGTGATATATAACAAGCATAATAGGAACAGCTAAGTGTATTCAAATTATGGAGGTGTTCCATAGATTTCAAATTCTTCTCACTACTTACAGTTCCCCATATCGTAAAATAGTTACAGTTTGAGAAAAACAAAACTTTAGCGAACAGATAATTAGAATTAATAAAGGATTAAACTTCAATATATGAGCAGTTGCCTCGTATCATTTCAGGTACTTGCATTAATCCTTAGTTTAATAACACATGTACATTTGTTCTTCTAGAGCATTCTTCTCACCCCATCATACTTACACAATCCTGGTTATAGCAAAGCGACATATGAAAAGCTTTGCCTTAATAAAAAGGAAAAGAAAACACACCTAAAGACTGGATGATAAAATATCAAAAATTGCCATTTCTTTCCCTCACTCATTGTTCTCAATCAATCACATTCATGTAATAAGAAATTTAGACCAGAGCACGAGTCTATCTTCACTTTTTTTATCATGTGACTCAGAGCTTTATCCTAGCTTCTACATTCACTATATTGCAGCAGTAACATATCACTATCAACGTTTAAGTGCGATAAACTGTGGTCAAAGAAAAAAAGTGTTAGAGTTCATAATGATTTTAACCAGGATAAGCAAGGGATAGCTATACGAGTTCTGTCTGCATGTTTGTGCTGGATGATCTGAGTAAAATAAAAATATCAGTTCTTACATTCACATGTTGTGCTTACTTTCAGTTTGTGACGAAGATTCTTAGTTATTTTACTCTTTTTAAATTTTTAAAATGTCCTTTTATATCCCTTTCTTCCTTTTTTCCCCACTCTCTTCCTTTCATTTCCTCTTTATCAGTGATCAATGATTCGACCTTATAGCCACATATGTATGTAGAAAGCATAAGCATCTTGAGATAAAACTGGGTGCATTTACCAAAGGAGTACAGTAAGGGTTAGCATTTTACCAGAGAGAGCTTCCAGTTGCTATCTTCTTATAAGAAGATAGGGATGGTAGTGTCTGGAAGTTGTTGCATTCAAA
This sequence comes from Protopterus annectens, assembly GCF_019279795.1. Lineage (NCBI taxonomy): Eukaryota > Metazoa > Chordata > Ceratodontiformes > Protopteridae > Protopterus > Protopterus annectens. The sequence goes on along the minus strand of NC_056747.1, from coordinate 587,629,249 downwards.
TCTTGTTGCTTCAGTGGGATGGTAGTGCATGCCCAGGAAACTTTGAGGATGATCCAAGAAGTTGTCACCTTTCCTTGTTCCTGCTGTGTACAGTGACTGAAGTTACCATTCCTGTGTGGCTAATTTATATTATTAAGTCTACTTCCGTTCCGGTTTAACAAGGAGTAAAGACCTGAGATTTTAATCAGTTCTTTTAGGAAATGTGTACGGTAATAGCAATAGAGTCCATCTCATGTAGTCGATTTTGGTATGGTATTAGCTGATCTTTAAGCTTCTGGTGCTTTGCCAAATAATTTGATGAATGCTGCCTTCACTTCAGTTGGTGAGTTTATGGATATTCTGTTGTCACTGTTATAAAAGATGAGAGTGTTTGGGTAGTGCATCTGAAATTTTATTTTTTGTTTAATAAGTTCAGCACAACAGGGTGAGAGAATATGCCATTTCTGTTTAATTTCTAAGGGGAGATCTTGTGCTACAGTGATTTTACTTCCGTTCCATATTAGTTGCTTTTGTTTAGCAGCCGAGAGTATTTTCTGTGTGTCTTGATAGTTTAGGAGTTTAACATATATCTGTCTTGAGGTATCGGATTCCTGTTTTTTGCATAGAGCTCTGTGTACTCTCTTGACCACAATTTCATTAGTATTTTCATCTAAGCGAAGCAGCTTGGCAAATATTTTAGTGGCTGTCATGAGTTGGGTATTATCATATTTTTCGGGAACTCTTCTAAGTAAGACATTGTTTCTTCGACTTCTAGCCTCTAAATCTAGAAGTTTTTGTTGGATCTCTGTGATTCCAGTGTTTCTGGCATGAAGTTCCTCTGAGTTTCCCAATCTGGAATTAATTTTCAAGTGTGTTAGCTTTGACTTTGTCCATCTGCTCTATTTGGTTGATAGTACTACCAAAGCTTGTTAGCTGCTCAGAAAATGTTTGCACTGCTGTTTGGAGTGGAAAAAGTGATTGCTTAAGGTCCTCCATTTGGATGTTGGATTTGGGCTCTGGCTTTGGATTGGGTTTAGGTGATTCCTGGTGTTGTTTGGATGTTCTCTGTCTCTTGGACAGCGTTTCTTTTTCAGGGGAGGTGATTGCTGATAGTTTTGTCTTCGTGGTCTGCATGTCCATTGTATCAGTTTCTGGTTCTTTAGACATTCTTTGATGTTTCGATGACCAGTCACTGCTTCTCTTGCTCAAATGCTATGTAGTAACTTTGTGGCCTGTTTTACACATGTTCAAGAGTCTCGGAGCTGTCCAGCATTCAATTAGAGCTATTTGCCTCAGTCGGTGTTGAGAGAAGAAGACTGTTTATGTACAGATATCATTGCAAATTTAATTATCTTGAGATTAGCAGTCTCTTTTTGCTGAATTATTGGCTAATGATACAGTTAAATTGTTTTTCTTTAGGAGCTTCGTGGAGAGGGTGTTTACTAGATGCCTGCCATCTTAGAATCCCCCTGATTGGTCAAGTCAATTTATGGAAAGGATGTAGTCACATAAATGCTGAACACAGAAACTTAAGAAAGCCCATAGATGCTCAGTTGCTGCCAGTTGTAATAAAAGGGTTAATGAGGTCAGTCAGGGATTTCCATTTCCTAATAGTATATGCAGCTTTATCTACCTGGCTCAGGGTCCAGCAATTAAAATCCTTCAGAATCAGTAAGTTACTGCAATCATTACAGTGGGCCAATACCGTAGTAACACAACTGCACATATTAGTTTGGTTAAGAAAATCCAAAACAGATGAAATAAAAATCAAAGCTCTTTGCTTCCTATCAGGTTCACTGGACATTGCCAATGCAGAGAATTTTAAGTGAAGTTTTGACTCAAGATTTGGTATTCTGGCACCAAAATAGTCAATCTTTATCATTCTCAGACACCAATGCCATGCCAAAAACGGAATTGACTTGCCAAATTCTCTTTCCTTAGAACAGTGACAGTGCAGTGACAGATTTAGCCAGGGGAGGTGATAAAATATTCAGGAAGATGGAAATCAGGTGATGGCACTTATATTTACATTTAGGTCCATTTCTGCCTCTGATCTTAGGCCACGCTACCTGCATAACACCCTGCAGAGCTTTCATTTGACTAAATGGCATGAATCATGGCCTCAGTCTCAATCAGTTGTCAGCAGCATGGCTAGGGTACCCAGATTTATCGTGGCTCCAGTTGTTACTATCTAGTGAGAGTTTCCTTTCCTCAACAGGATACATGATGCACTAAATTAATTTGGGTAGCAACAATCTGTGCTACAAACCAAAATAGATCCTTCTATGTAAAATCTTGGCAGACTTAGCCATTGTATTCCTACTTAAACACATAGGACGGTCTAACATTATTCAAAGAACACACAGGATAGTCTATCATCATTCAATAATTAATATGGAGAAGTGCCTGCAAATCTGCAGCTGTTGAAACTACTCACTGACTCTTGAATCACAAGAATAACCAGAGTAGCTAAGGAAATTGTTCTTGGTGTAATCAGTCACCCTGATGTGGGAAGAATGGTTCTGGATTTCTATCATATGGACCACTTTAGATGGAATTTGTTTAATTTACAGTTAACCTTCTATATGAAGGATATAATTAAAAAAAGAGTTTCATTATTTTATTCACTTCAGTATTTAAGTTATCATTTGGTTCTGATTGTGATGGGCAGCATGCTGGTGGGTGTCGGCTTTTTATGGTCTCATTTCACCTACTTTATCATCCCCTCCTTTTTTGAGCCACATGTAGTTGTTATTTTCCCCCAGGGTGGATAATTTTGGGCAGGTAATGCCATGATTCATGACTCACGGTAGAGTCAAGGAGGCATTCCGTACGCTGCCCATTTTTTTGGGGAAAAGCTGACCGGCATAGGTAGGGGGGATAAATGCAAACAGTTCATGCTGATGTTATACACACAGTTTGCAGTCTGGTATTTAAATGCAACTTTGTTAAAGGAAACTGGCTGATGAATTTATACAACTGATTCTGTTAATAAGTGGTCTCAGTGTATATGCTTGTATGTGGTCTTTGTTTTGCAAACACTGTTGTCAATGAGGCTAGAGGACATTAGTGGGGGAGGCACTTACTTGTCCTTATCCCCTGACATTCTCTGTGTGGGCTGATCATTCAAGTAATTGGCTTCTACTCAGCCTCTCTCCCCCCAACCCTTTGAAGCAATGTTTGAATGTACAGTTTAGTTCTTTGGCATAAAGATGGGGCCTAGGCCTTTTGTGGCTTTGTTTCCCTCCTTTCATCAACACCTATTTTTCCAAGTTGCAGGTAGTGGTAAAGTCATGATTCATGGTGGAACCAATGAGGCACTGCATATACTACCTGGTTTGTTGGGAGGAGTTGTCTGGCAGAGGCGACAGCACACCAACCAACAACTGATGGAAACGGTTCATTGTGATGTTATACCAATAGTTTGCAGTTTGGTATTTAAATGCAAGCTTATTACAAGCAATTGGTTGCTTAATTTATGTAATAGATTTTGTTTTACACACTTGTATCTGGTCTTTGCTCAGGGAAGTAGGATCTTTTAGCTGACAACTTGAATTAAATTAAAGTTCAACTCAACAACAGTGCAGTGGTTAAATTGTCAACACACAGCAAGAGGTTCTCCAGTTCAAGTCTCGGCCGGGGTGCCTTTTGTGTAGAGTCTGCATGTCCTCCCTGCATTCAGGTGGGTTTCGTTTGGGAGCTCCAGTTTCCTCCCATGTTACAAAGACATGCATTTGGAACATTTCTCCCTGGGCCTCCACTGAAAATTGGCTTGTTCCAAGTCAAACTTTCCCAGTAAACAAATGTTAAATAAAATAAATAACATAAATATCTTTCTCCCAGTCAAAACCTTTTTAAAAAGTGTAACAGAATCAAGCTTTCTTTCTAATTCTAAGAGGGTCATAGTTTCACTATCTGCAAGCCCAAAAAATAAAAAAAAAATCTGTAATACCTTACTTCTACAGACATCTTTTTCCAGGTAGTTCTTATTGGTTGCAGACACCTGCAGACATATTTTACTTATCCCAACACTAAGACTATAACTTTTAGTATATAAACTTCTATATGTAACAATTAGGTCACCCAGTACCAATAAATATTTAATAGAAAAAACGATAACACCTTCAACCAGTTGTTATAATGCATACCCCTAAACCCATAATTTGTTGGGTGAAATGTTTCTGAACTGTTTTTAATCTACCTAGCTGTGAACAGATGCACATAAAGATGGATGCACCCAACTCCACCACTGGTCTTTTAACTGCTTTACAAATTGGTAGTAAAACATCCTACTAGCAACTGTTCTCAATACATTTCTAATCTCATAATAGCATGTAGCTCAGAAATTTAATTTATCATCAATCCTTATTCTCAACTGCTTGACAACCACCCTCTCTAAGCAATATGTTCTTCATACTACCTAATAGGACACAAATCAAGCCTTATCATACAAGCTCTTATAATAAAACCTCTTAGCTCCAACCATAGCTTTTCCATTCTAGCAACAACATTCATGAAATCTCTTTCCCATCTACCTAAAAAGAGTTCTCTTCATACTCCAAATTTAGACCAAAGCTTTAAAGCACATCATCTCAAACAATCCCACAGCATGCGGTTCCATTCAGGTCATGTCTCGTGATCCTGCCACGACCTCCCGTTAACCTCCAACCACTTATGTGCCCACTATTACTGCTAGTAATCTTACAAGCTCACAATCTTCTCACTCTCTCCTGCTGGTCTTTAAAACAGTGAGCACAACTAGACTTCTGACTTAATCTGTATATCACCTTTTTTATTCATATCTGTACAAAAGTTTTACAAGGAATGAAATTGCAATCTGTATTATTGCGACTGTATTCACCCAGGCAATACCTGACATTAGTCCCTGTGGTCAGTTCACTTTTCCTGGAAACAAATATAAATAAAATAAAATATAATCCATCTGTACTATCAGAAACCTTGATTAGGACCAAGTATACTACCATAGTTATTGAGTGAGAAGGCACTGCTAAACTAATGAGGTCAAAAATTCTGTTGAGCAAGTTAAATTAGGAACAACAGACATGCCTGTATTGGCACAATACAAAACAAGGTGAAATCATAACTTTGCACAAGCTGTAAAGTCATAATATGTCTTACATAAACCATACAATGTGCATTAATCAAGATTACTGAATTATAGTTTCCTGATGCATGCTTAGAGCCCACTTTGGAAATTAGAACAACCTCTGTAACCTTCCATCCATGAGAAAAATTATCCCATTGGTTCATTAAGTGACACAAGCAGTGCAAACTGAAGTATTCTGTAGGCTCATACAGAATTTTATTAACACCCGCAGGGATACTTTTGAGTGAAATGGTTATCTTTGCTTGAATAGAAGCTATAGCTCTGGGTTTACTGCCAATGACCACATTTCAAGTAGCAAACATAAAGGAGCTGACTGACGGACTTAAAATTGAACATTCAAAATCTAGTTATTTCTTTTCTGGAAGTGGAAGAAGTGGGTCTTTCTGCTCCAGGAATATCCACTGGTGAAGACCAAAAGGTTATTCATAGACATATACAGATATGAGTCATCTACGTGAGCAGACTATGCCTTGAAGACTTCAGGAAATTGGTCAATATCACATGAATTGCTGTTCAACGTACAGGATATGCCTAGTGGGCTAGAGTGTAAATAGATATCTCCTCACCGACTGGATTTTATTGCAGATTACAGTCGTCATTCACATCCATGTTCCCTTACAATAAGCTGGGAAATAAAAGGTTAAGCTTTCTGAAGAGATGAAAACTTTACATTGGCTTTTAGCTCTTGATTGAAAGTACAGTGTAAACCTAAGTACTGTACAATAATCTGTTTTACCTTATCATGATGGCCATAGCAAACTCACAGATACCCCACACCCAGAAAAAAATAATCTTTTTGTTATGAAACCAGAAATAAGTTGCATCCAGAATAAAGAGGTTTCTACCTGGCTATCACATGTATAATTAAATAAATATGATAAAAAATCAACTAGATTAATGGCCAAGAAGCATAATCAATTATGCAAGCTAGCAAATATTAAAAGTTCAATTTTCATGCCCAAAACAAACACAGATAATATTTTAACATAACTTTAAAAAATACAAAACATTAAAGGCAAACTTTTGTTTATAAAATATTAGGTCCCACTCTCCATTGATCTGGTCTCCACTACTTGTCCATTCTTTGCACAGTTCCCATAAGATGATGGGTTGGCAGCAAGGATCCTAGGTCCCTTCTTAATTTGTGAATAGAGACTTTGTACTCACTTTGTCCATCTCCCATTTCAAAATAGATTGTCCCAAGCTTTTACACTGTCTGAGCATATGAAAAGCATCTTCTCCACCATTTTTAATTTAGCATTCTTTACTGCATCTTAATCCAATCCCTCTGTTCAGTGAAATAGTAGTGTTGTATGTCGAGTGAACTCTCTTGCCTTTTCGACATAAAAAAGCTACATATTGCTACTCAATCTGTCTTTTCTTCAACCATCCTGTCCTCTGGCATCCATCCCCTTACTCATGCCATGCTGCCTGTGGAATATGAAAAGAGGGTGCATCCATTCCACCAACCAGGTTGACCTAAGAAAATTAAAAGCAGAAGTCATAGGATAAATAATTCAACATGCCATGCAGATGAAATACTTGGAACATGAAACATATGCATTTTTCTTCAGCATATTTTTCATGAAAGAGGAGCTAAAGTAAAATGACATTATTTCAATTTTGCCATATAAACAGTCACAGCTGCCGCTACTGCTTTGTTATTAATATTACGGATGGTAAATTTTTAATTTTTATTTTTTATTTAACATTTGTTAACCGGGAAAGTCCGACTTGGAACAAGCCAATTTTCAGCGGAGGCCCGGGTAGAAACACTCCAGACGTATGTCTTTTTAACATGGGAGGAAACCGGAGCACCCAGAGGGAACCCACACAAACACAGGGAGGACATGCAGACTCCACACAGAAGGCTTCCCAGCTGAGAATCGAACCGGAGAACCTCTTGCTGTGAGGCAACAAAGCTACTGCTGCACCACTGTGCCGTCCAAAATGTAATAGTCCATAAATTAATCATGTCTTATAAGCATGTTTTTGGTCTCCACATAACTAAGTAATGAGCAATTCTAAATGAGTCATCCAAATTAAAATTACTAATCTATATATGAAAATAGTAAAGAATTTGTCTGGTTAATGAATTAACCATCTTTTTCTAAAGTGCTTGTCCAGCTGAAGGTTGTGGTCTTAGTAAATTACGTAAAGATGACCAGCATTTCTGACTCCAGAAACGGTTCTTAGTTCATCCTGCATATCTCCTGGGTGTTCCCAGAGATGATGAGAGATATAATCTGCCTGCCATGACCTGGATCTGCTTTTATGACTCCTTTAAATGGGCTGTGCTTGATACATCTCCCACAAGAGGCACCAAAGTGGCATCCTCACTAGGTGTTCAAACCACATCAGCTGACATCTCTCAACCTGCAACATCAGCAGTAGCTGGCTTGGTGAGGTCTTCATGCTGTCAATGACCTCCAGCAATGTGGCAAAACAATTTTGCCTGCTGCCATTCATGTTCTTATCCTTTTAGTCACTACTGAAATTATATGACCATAGATATGGATGGGGATATAAAATGGTAAGCTGAAAGTTTCATCCTGTGATTTGACACTTGCTACATGACTGCAGTGTAGGATAATGCTTAAAGAACTGTCTCCACTGCACTCAGTCCTTTTGTCCATCAGTCTCCCAATCACTTCAAGCGTCATATGCAAACATGCTGCCACAATGCATATCATCTTCCTCATGGGGCAGCTATTCCTCTCTAAACTGAAATCCACTCTTTTTCCAGCTAAGAACCAACATATGATTTTGAAGTCCTAGTTTTCCTACACCATTCACAATCAGTAGTGATCCACTCCACTGAACAACAAAGTTTGCAGTCACTTGATGTTGAGTAGAAAACATTGACACATGACAATATAAATGCAATTTCATGTCCATAAAAATTATGACCTTGAAAAGAGACGAAACACATTCCATATAGAGCCCTCTCAATCTTGTACCTTCCTTGAGCATATTTATTTTAGTGCAGAGAATATGAACCCCACTCTTACCCTGCAAATAGGTGGACCAGATGGTGTGTTGTAGCTTCCCTGTGACTCTCTACTATTACAGCATCTTCTGCAAGACATTACATGGTACACAGTCATATGCGTTCTGCCTTCTACAGATACACAAAACACATGTAGACAATACTGAAAAGCTCCCATAACCCCTGCAACATCTAGCAAGAACAAGAGTTGAGCTGATGCTCCATGGACAGGAAGAGTCTACACTGGTACTCTAAGGCAAAGGCTCAATTCTCTTTCCAGCACTTTTCTGTTGACTTTCTCAATGAGGCAGAGGATTACAGTCCCTCTGCGATTGAAGCCCACTATCTTGTCCCATTCTTAAAATGAGGATCATTATTCAGATTGGTATTCTATATGTAACCTGCACATGTTGGTGACCCCCTGTGATTGAAGGCCACTATCCTGTCCCGTTCTTAAAATGAGGATCATTATCCAGATTGGTATTCTGTATATTACCAACACATGCTGGAGAACCTCTAAATTTGAATCCCACTATCCTGTCCCATTCTTAAAATGAGGATCATTATCCAGTTAGGTATTCTATATGTAACCTACACATGTTGGAGACCCTCTGTGACTGAAGCCCACTATCCTGTCCCATTCTTAAAATGAGGATCATTATCCAGATTGGTATTCTATATGTAACCTACACATGTTGGAGACCCTCTGTGACTAAAGTCCACAATCCTGTCTCATTCTTAAAATGAGGATCATTATCCAGATTGGTATTCTGTATGTAACCTACACATGCTGGAGACCCTCTGTGACTGAAGCCCACTAGCCTGTCCCATTCTTAAAATGTGGATCATTATCCAGATTGGTATTCTATATGTAACCTACACATGTTGGAGACCCTCTGCGACTGAAGCCCACTAGCCTGTCCCATTCTTAAAATGCGGATCATTATCCAGATTGGTATTCTATATGTAACCTACACATGTTGGAGACCCTCTGTGACTGAAGCCCACTATCCTGTCCCATTCTTAAAATGAGGATCATTATCCAGACTGGTATTCTGTATGTAACCTACAACACTGAAAAGGCACATTTACTATGGCCTGCCAACAATATACATCTCTGACATAATTTTTGGTCAAACTCTTCGACTTTCACAGCATTTGCTACCTTAGATCGGTTTAATAACTGCAGTCACTTTATCTACAGAAGCATACTCAGTCTCAATGACTGCTTCGAGCCCTACCTGTTTACAACAGGATTTGGCTACTAGTTTTAAGTGTTCCTCAAAATTGGTTTCTTCTGCCTCTGACTACAGCATGGCCTCAAGTCAAGTATGCATTTCTACACTCTTGCTGACATTCACAAAGAACAATTAAATAAATAAATAAGCACCTGCCAGCACGGTAGACTGAAATGTAATGCTGGCATCATATCTCTTACAAGTATAATATAGGTTGATTTTATATACGTCATATCTGGGTTTATTTTGTTTTGGAGCAGGATATGATTAGTAATGCTGCTTTCAAGTTACAAACAGGGTGAAAGTTATACTCAGCCCCAACCCATAAAGTACAACATGATATATAATATACAGAAGCAAAGAATGCAGTTATTTTTGGAAGGAACATTACCACATGAGAAAACCATTTTTTGGGGGGTGTGATACATTTTCAGTGCTGTACATGTCAGTGCTAAAATGTGTAAACAAGAGGCAAGTACACATTTGGGGTGTGGTTCACTAATGTATTCATCCATTTGCTGATACCTGCCTTATTCTACTGAGGGCTACACTAGAACCATAATCTATGCTGCCATCACGTAGCAGGTGCAAATCAGAGAACTAGTCCTGGCAAGGGTATCAGACACAGACACAGACACACACATAGACACACACGCACCTACGGATAGTGATTGTTGGTATGGTTATTATATGGCTATCAATGTAATATCCTAAGAAAGCTTATTTCTTCTGCCCAGTGATTTATGATAAAAAAATGATATTTTCATTCTTCCTTCTTCTGATAATGTTTCCCACAACCCCTTCTTCTGATATACTGTTTCCCACAACCCTCTTTTCAATCTTTAGTTAAATTGATAAAAAACAAGAGATGTTTGCAACAAGAAGAAATAAAATGATGATATGATTTTTAGTTTATAATATATGCATAGGGGAATGCTGATACAGTACGACAGACAAGAGGCAGTAACCAAACAGGAGTTAGTGTTAGTGGAGTCAGGCTAGGTAAAAACAAATGCCTGCCACTTAACTGCTCAGAATTTCACAGGACGTTCACATTTTTGCTTCACATTTTTGTCTATTCCTTACAGAATTTGTGATTTTCTGGTAAATCACTGAGGGCTGAAGTAATTAAATAATAACAGATATTTGTGTTTTGGAGTTCACATCCTTCAGATGTAAATCTCAATATTCCAGCAGTTTTCTAAGTTTCAAAGGGAAATGTATAAAATCAGTCCATGATTTTGGGTCTCCTCCCATTATTTTTAGCATTGTACAGAATTCTAGTTCTAAGAGGTTGATAAATACAGACATTTGAAATGGTTAATACTTTATAGTTTGTAATACACAAGAAACAAAAGAACTATTGACTTAAACTAAGTTACAAATGTAAGCCTATTTTGCTTTTCAGGTTTTTCAGATCTACTAAAACAGTTCTCATATTTGTTGTAAACTATCATCTAGGGAGAGAATAAAAAAGTAAAGGATTGCAGCATTTTAGCAATGATAAGGATAAACAAGTGAGGATTGACTGGCAAACAGGTTATTGATGAAGCCGGCACCCTACATCATAATCTGTGATGATGTGAGTTCTAACACATGTTATGGGCATATACTGGACGAAGTTATCCTGCTCGGTCCCTACATAATGCTTACAACTTACATTAGTATGTATAATATTAAAGGGGTCCTTGCCTTGTATAGGATAGAATACCTCAACTTCTGCAGTTAAGAATGCCACTCCTTGGCTGTTTCAAGATACATTTTACAGACCAGTGCAGCTCAGACCTGAACTAAAGTTTCTGTATGATATTCATGCAGGGTAGGAACCTGGAAGGCTCTCCATATGGCCATGCTGGGCAAAGGAGAACGACGAATGCTGTATCATATATCTAAATTCTAAGGGGTGCTAACATATCTTTCTGATTTGCATTATCATAATTCCAGCCCTAAATAGCAAAAAAAAAAATTAATAGACTTAAAAGCTGCCCTGCCATTCATTATGTTACTTCCACTGTTTCTATATCACAAACACATTCTTTCTCATTTCAGAAAGCAATTTATAAGAAATAAATGTAACGAATGAAAGTACTAAAATTCCTGGGAATAATAATACACGTGCAGTTACTGGCTAGAAATGCTTTCCAAATGCTATGACTGTGAAAACTTTGTTGCAGATAGAGTTGACTATACTTGTTGCACACAATGCTCCAGTTCTGTGATATACCTATAGCACACTACAACTGAAGTCCTTATAGTACCTGTTATTTCAAGTGTATGTACATACAAAGCTGTGCAGTCAGGGTGACTGGTGTACCATTATACACCACACTACATCCAAAGTCCACTGTGTATCTATATAAAGCACCTTGCAGCCAGGTGTACCTAAATACACCACAATACTGCCAGTATCCATGGTCTGCCTCTATTCAGCACACTACAGACAAGTTCCATGGTGTATCTAAACATATCATACAACAGTCCAGTATCATGGTGTACCTGATGCAAATATCTACTTATGTAATATGCCTATAGCATACTACAGCTGGAGTCCCTATATCATCTGTTCACTGCAATTAAGGCTAGTGGTGTATCATCATGCAGCATAATACATCCAGGGTCTATGGACAGCCCAGCCAGGTGTAACTACATACAACACTATACAGCTAGTGTTCATGGTATATCTATATACCTCGCACTGCAGACAAATTCTGTGGTGTATCTTAATATGCCATACAACAGCCAAAGTTCATGGTGTACTTCCATGCAGTACACAGCTACTGAAGCCCTTGGTTTAGCTACATATAGCACATTACAGCCAAGTTCCATGGCATACCTGCATGTAGCACAATACAGCCAAGTTCTGTGATATACATATATTTACTCTACATTAGTGAAGACCCTTGGAATACCTGCATATAGCACAACAGCTCAAGGCCATGCTTATAGCTAAAGACTGCACATTACGGCCAAGTTTTATGGTGCTTCTATGTATAGTACTTTAAAGTCAAGTCCCATTATATATGTGCATATGGCACACTCTAGCCATGGTCCATGGTGCAACTATATATAGCTCAAGACATCCAAGGTAACTGCTATACCTGCACTGAATACAAGGTTGTTTGAGCACCTATAGAAGAGTGTAGCTAAAGTCCATAGTATAACAAAGACCAACTACAGTCAAGGTCACTGGTGTAAATGCAGTGCATTATCACAAAGGTCAACAATGTCACTGCAGCATACTGTCACTTAGGTCAGGGGTGTACATTGCCGACAATAACCAGTGCAACTACTGTACTTTATGGCCATATATTTACTACTATCCATGAAGGAATCATTAATCAAGTTTCCTATTTCATAATAATTTACAAATAATGATCCAGAAAAAATGCTCTTTTGGTAATTACAATTACTACAAAATATGTTAAACAGTAATTAGCACAATGTATATACTTCAAGTACCAAAGCTTGGTCTACATGTGGATATCTTTGTTATACTATATTAAACAGTAACTTTTATCTGAGAATACACACTGCAGTGTATTACTGAAAATATTTATACCTGGTAATGATTTAAATAAAATGAGTATTTAAATACTGTATAGCAATGTAATATTTTAATGTGCATTCCTGCAGTGCTTCACATTTTGAACCAAAGCAGAACATTCACCTTGCCATATCATGACTATGTTTCAAAAACATAGATCACCACAAATACGTGCGCATGCACACACACACACACACACACACACACACACACACACACACACACACACACACACACACACACACACACACCTTTGGTTTCTGATCCTTTATAATTTATAATTAACTTTGCTATAATCAATGCAATATGACATTTGGCTCTTTGAACACTTTACATAATCCTTTAAACTAGTCTGAAGGAGGGTTCTTCAAAACATTGAATGCTTCACACAAAAATACATTCTTCAATTTCTGATCCTTCCTAATTTACCATTAACTTTATTGTAATATAACAAGGTATTTGGGAGCTTTATACAAACTGCCACCTAAATTAACAACTGTCAGTAAAATCAATTCAGAAATGAAGACTGCATCTACGAACCTCGCGCATCAAAGAATTCATCTTCTGAACTTTCCACAGAGTCATGAGAAATGTTTTGCATTCGCCAGTGGGAGCTACTGAATCGACGTGAAGCAGCTGCAATGAGATAAAGAAAACAACCATCATAAAGGAGCGCTAAGAAAAAAAATGTGTAAACATTATCACTTACTTTTCACGCAGTATGTTTTATTTAACTCAGTACTGTAGAGATAGGCATTAATACACTACTGTCGAAGGCTTCACATTGGTTTGTGAAACACTGATTCCTCATAGAGTATATCAATCAAAATAGTGATCTTTTCTGTAGAAGACAAGAACGCACACTCAGCCATGCACTTCCTACACCCATAATATAATTAAAAAAAAAACTAGAAAGTTGCTGCACAGCAGGACAAAGGAAAAAGCCAGAAACCAACAACCTCTTTCATCAAACATGTTTTACAGTCAAGTGCTTTTACTCAGACACTTGGACATCAAGCATTTGACATGATTCTACTGACATACCTAGTTTAGAAAGTTATCACGTGTCCAGAAAAGTATAATGACCATCAACATTATTATGTTCCATGGGCCTGATTTTCATTCATGGGTTTCTATTTAGGGCCCAGTAACTGATTGATATCTGCAAGAGATAGAGCTTCAAGACTACATTTACAGTACTGTGCGTAAACTGCTTCAGTGTGTAGGTTATTGTTCATTACAATCAATATCATTCACTATGAGAGCTCTGGAATGTGCTCTCTTGTAAGACAGTGGTATGCAAGAAGATAAGTGCTAAATTACTAAATTTGCTATGAAACAGCAACAAACACTCTGTTATCTTTCTCTTCAAGGTGTTAATCTAGGAAAAAGTGATTTAAACTTCTATCACATTGCAGAAGTACCAGTACCATACTTATATTAATTTAAACACCTACCACATTGCACAAGTACCAGTACCGTACTTATATCAATTTAAACACCTACCACATTGCACAAGTACCAGTACCGTACTTATATCAATTTAAACTCCTAGCACATTGCACAAGTACCAGTACCGTACTTATATTAACTAAACTTCTACCACATTGCAGAAGTACCAGTACCATACTTATATCAATTTAAGCTTCTACCACACCGCACAAGTACCAGTGCTTATTATATTTTAAAAACTAGCACATTGCACAAGTACCAGTACCGTACTTATATTAACTAAACTTCTACCACATTGCAGAAGTACCAGTACCATACTTATATCAATTTAAGCTTCTACCACACCGCACAAGTACCAGTACCGTACTTATATCAATTTACACTCCTAGCACATTGCACAAGTACCAGTACCATACTTATATCAATTTACACTCCTAGCACATTGCACAAGTACCAGTACTGTACTTACTTCAATTTAAACTTCTACCAAACTGCACAAGCACCAGTACCATACTTATATTTTCCAAATTTAGCAATGAGCATTTTTGTACTGCTAGTATCTTTATTCCAGTAATTTCACAAAATATGAACCAAGTTTAATATATTAATCTGAAAAGTAATAGTTTTTGCTCCACAGCTGTGTGACCTTTGAATAATCCATTACATTTCTAATGCCCTACATGGTAAAGGCTCTGACAGTTTATTACTGCCTGCATCATTAATTCAGGGAACATAGTAACGTAACCAGGTTAAGTAAGTACATGTCAGTATAATAGCAACATCATCAGCTTACAGGGCTTTCAGATACTTGTAGAAGAATCTCACGGGGTGATGCACAAGAAAGCGCTTGTTATATTAAAAAACTGCTGCAAAAGAGAGTAAAATCCCATGAGTGGAGGGGCTCCCTGGTCAGCCTCAGTAAGAAGCTGAGATCCCTTATACGATTCTCCAAAGCTAGCTACGAAACCAAAATCGCCACTAAATCCAAGAACCACAAAGCATTCTACAGCTATGTCAAGAATCTAGATGCAACTCCCAGATCTACTCTGAGTTACAGCACAAAGGCACGAAAATTACAGAACCAACTGATATTGCCAACATCCTGGCAGATAGGTTCAGTGATAACTATACCCCCCTCTCACCCCCCAAAGGGCCCATATCTATACAGGAAGAATGCAGAGCCCCTGTAATCACAACTACGCAGGTAAAAGCTGCACTCTCTAAAGCCAAAAACACAGCATCCATGATACCGGACAACATCCCAGGCTGTGTTTTACATGAACTTCAGAACGAACTGGCTCCCCACGTAAGCACCATGTTCAATAATAGCCTCACATCAGGCTTTGTGCCCACTGAATGGCACATAGAAACAGTTACCCCACTCCACAAAGGGGGAGCCACCACTGATCCTGGGAACTATCGACCTATTAGCCTGACGAGCCTTGTCTGTAAGACCATGGAACATATCATCATGGAACTCATAAACAAAGACATTGGTAACCTCCAAATTCTGGATCCCACCCAGGTATGTGAAAGGCAGATCATGCCTCCTGAACCTGATAGACTTCTTTGAGGCAGTCACCAAAGCTGTGGATAAGGGTAAGGTGGTTCACACAACCTATCTTGACCTCGCCAAGGCTTCTGACACCATCCCCCATTCTGGAATTATTGCTAAACTCACTAAACTAGGTATAAATCCCTACATCAAAAGATGGGTTGCCAACTGGCTCACTGACTGAACCCACACTGTAAAAGTTGCAGACTCCAAATCTGACCTCAAAGTAGTGACAAGTGGAGTAACACAGGGTTCCTTCCTGGGACCTCTCCTGTTTGGTATCTACTTCTCTGAAGTACAGGCTAACACAGAAGGCTTCTGGCTAATGAAGTTCACAGATGACTGCAAACTAGGAGCCATAGTCAAGTCCCCAAATGATGTGGACATCCTACAGAAGGGTCTCACTGAGACAGATGCCTGGTGTCAGAGCCATGGCCTCAAGCTCAATGCCAAAAAGTGCAGTGTCATCCCCTTTGGTAAAAACTCTGTACCCATGAACTACCACATAGGCAGCAATCTACTTAACACCGAATGCATGATAAGAGACCTTGGGACCCAGGTGGACAGTAGTCTCTCCTTTGATAGTCACATCGCCACAGTAGTCAGGAAGTCCTTCTATGTGGCACACCTCATCATAAAAGGGTTCTCATCCAGGAAAAAAGAGGTCCTTGTTCCCCTCTACTCATTACTCATTAGACCCATTATAGAGTACAACGCCCCTTTTGGAATGTACCTCACAAGACATCTGCAGCAGATGGAAAGGCCACAGAATTACCTCACAAAGAGGATTACTGGCCTCTAACAAATGCCCTACACTGACTGCCTCAAAAAACTCCAGCTTTACTCCGTAGCATATTGCCTACTCCAAGGTGATCTCTGCCTAACATTTAAAGCTATGTCAAACCCAGAGCTGTTGGACATGCTACACCTAAAGAAATTCCAATCCCTCCGAGCTACACGTTCTAGGGACCTAAACCTTGTCACCACAATGAACAGGACATGCTGGAGGGATAGATTCATGTCCCAGAGACTTCCTATACTCTGGAACAAGCTACCCATCTATATCAAGCAAAGTTCTTCATTAGCACTCTTCAAGAAAAATCTTGATGAGTGAATGGGAAATAAGAAATACACCCCGGGGATCACTTCTGTGTCTCTGCCAGACAGTGGCACAGGAAAATAACTTTCTTGGGTGTTGTAAGCTATGGAGCCTTGCTGGCATGGCTTATGTAGGCCCTTGGGCCGATATCCTAGTACCTACCTATGAATCTAAAAAAAAGATATTCATCTACTTTACTTGTTTGCTTCTCCTTTGTTTTTTGTTTTGTTTTGTTTGGCTATCTGTGTTGTCCTTGCTTATTTTCAGCACAGACCAGAACTGAAACATTCCAGACTTAATAGAATCTCAACTATAATAACACTTTTGCTTCTTAAGACTGAACAGCAATATGTTCATAGGTTCATAGGTGTGTAGTAGGCTAAGGGCCCTGGAGCCTTTACAAGCCTAGCCCATAGGATTACTCTTGCATCGTGCCACTCAGACTTAGTTCCCAGTGCCTCTGTCGAGTAAAGCCACTAGAGTGATCCCCGGGGTGAATTTTCTATTTCCCATCCACTCATCAAAATTTCTCTTGAAGAGGGCCAGTGAGGTGCTCTGCTTGACATGTATGAGAAGTCTATTCCATAGCATGGGCAGTCTCTGGGTTATGAACCTGTCCCTCCAGCATGTTCTGTTGATTGTGGCAATGAGGTTGAGGTCTCTGGAGCATGTGGTGCAGAGGGATTGGGATTTTCTAGCAGTAGCATTTCTAACAGAGCTGGGTCAGACATGGCTCTGTAAGTCAAGCAGAGATCACCTCTAAGTAGGCGATATGAGACAGAGAATAGTTGGGAGTTTTTTTTAGTCTGTCCATATAGGACAAATGCTTAAGGCCTAGGATCTTCTTTTTCAGGTATTTTTGTGGCCTCTCAAGTTGTTTCAGTTGTTTAGTGAGGCACATGCCAAATGGGGCATTGTACTCTGATTGGCCTAATGAGGGAAGAGTAGAGGGAGACAATGACCTCTTTCTTCATGGATGCAAAACCCTTTGTAATGAGATGTGCCACACAGAAGGACTTTCTGACCTCAGTGGCAATGTGGTGGTCAAAAGATAGGTTGCTGTCGACCTGTGTTCCTAGATCTCTTATAACGCCTTCTGTGTTCAGTGGACTACCATCGATGTGGTAATTCATAGGAAATGGGTTTTCCCAAAGGGGATGATGACACATTTTTTGGCACTGAGCTTAAGGCCATACTTCTGACACCAGTCGTTGGTCTCAGTGAGGCCTTTCTGTAGGATGTCAGCATCACTCAGGGAGTTAATAATAGCTCCCAACTTGCAATTGTCTGTGAACTTTGTCAGCCAGAGTCCCTTTGTGTTGGCCTGGACTTCAGGGAAGTAGATACCAAACAGGAGAGGACCCGGGACCGAACCCTGTGGGACTCTACTCGTGACTAGTTGGCAGACTGAATTGGAGTCAGCTTCTTTCACACTGTGAGTTCTATCTGTGAGCCAGTTTGCAACCCACCTAGCGATACAGGGATTGATGCCTAGCTTAGTGAGTTTTTCTATGATTCCTAAGTGGGGAATAGTATCAAAGGCCTTTGCCAGATCAAGGTAGGCTGTATGAATCACCTTGCCTTCATCCACAGCTCTGGTGACTGACTCAAAGAAGTCAACCAGGTTGAGCAGGCATGATCTACCCTTCACAAAACCAAACTGTATGTGATCCAGAGTTTGGAGATTCCCTATATCTTTGTCTATTAGATCTAAGATGATGCGTTCCATAGCTTTGATATCAGACTCATCAGGCTAATGGGGCGATAGTTCCCAGTGTCTGTAGTCGCTCCTCCTTTGTGGAGAGGGATAACTGTAGCAGTGTGCCATTCAGTAGGGACAAAGCCCGAGGTGAGGCTGTGATTGAACATGGCACACAGGTGAGGTGACAGTTCACTCTGTAGTTCATGTGGAACACAGCCAGGGTTATTGTCAGGTCTCATAGAAGTTGTACTTTAGGCCTTGGACAGTGCTGTTTAATCTATGCAGCAGTAATACTGGGTGTCTGGCAATCTACTGGTATTGTGATTGGTCCATTGGTGGATGAGAGAGGGGGGTAAAGTTGGCACTTAATCTGTCGGCCAGTATATTGGCAATATCTGTTGGCTCAGTATCGGAGGTTCCATTGTGCAGTAGCTTAGAGTAAATCTGGGTATTGCTGTGGAGATTCTTTACATAACTATAGAAGGCCTTGTGGTTGTATTTACTATCTGCTGCAATTCTGTTTTAACAGCTAGCTTTATAGGATTTGATGAGGGATCTCAACTTTTTGTTGAGGCTGATAAGGGAGTTTTTCCAGTCTAGGGACTTCACCTTATTCTGCATCAGTTTCCTCCTTCTATTGTAGAGTTTGTTTATGGCAGGGAACAACCAGATTAGCTTTCTTTTTTGGAGGAGAGCATCTTTGTTCTATTGGGTATGGTGAGATCCATGCATTTGTGTATGTGTTTGTACAGTGCATTGGTGTATGATTCGGCGGTCATGTAACTATTCTCCATTTGCATGGGTGACGTGAAGTTAGCCACCTCTGTTTTTAGATGCCCAAAGTTAGCTTTGGAGAAGTTTTTCATGGTGGTTACCTTTGCGGAGGGGGATGCAGATTTCCAAGGTGATTTGTTTGTGGTCAGATCTAACCAGGTAGGAGTTGACTATTGGTGTAGAGCAATGGTAGCCCATGTTAGTAATGACCAGGTCAAGGATGTCGCTACCTCTAGTGGGGGTAGGAATGAGCAGGTCCAGGGCATTGGAATTAATGAATTCCAGGAAACGTTGGGCAAGTGTATTGGTACATGAGAAGTTTTCCCAGTTAATGAAGGGATAGTTGAAGTCTCCCAGTATGAGTGTGTCAGGTTGAACCCTAATATTCTCCAGGGTGCTTAGGAACATGGAGTGCGAGACTTGGGACATGGTTGGGGACCTATAGTGGGCTACGACCTGAATCACTGTCTTGCCCAATGTTAGCTGCACCTGAAGTATCTCTGATGCATTATGTTGGGCTACCAGTCTGGAGGTGTGCGCATCCTTTATGAATATGGAAACACCACCACCTTTGGAGCTTCGGTCCATGTTCTGGGGCTGAAAGGTGTTGAATGAGTTATAGCCTGGGGTGCTTTCTGCTGCCTTGAACCAGGTCTCTGTTACAGCACAAATGTCGATGTTTTCCATTTTAAGGAGTGCTTCAAGCAAGTGCATTTTGAGATTTAGACTTCTATTGTTGAGCAGCATGACCCTAAGATTACATTTGTTTGTAGCTGTTATGGTAATAATTTGGTCTTTGGAACACTGCCTAAAAAAGGCACTATAGGGGTGGCAAGAGCCTTGGCCAGTATCTGGAAGCCCAGGGGTTGACAGATGCAGGCTATCTCTGGCAAAGCATTGAGGTCTGTCAATCATGTCATCCCAAGCAGACAGATACTGGATCCCCTTAGAATGACACCAGAAACTTAGCCAATTGTTGAAATCAATCATTTTCTGCTTGTACTGTGGTATCATTCTGGGTGATGGTAGGAGGTGGCTCAGGGCTATGGTCATGCCTGCCTGGGCTACATAATCCAAGAACTCCTCTATGTCTCTTACCGTGCAGTCCAGGGAGGTTCATCTCAGGTCAATCAGACCCACATGTACAATGACAGAGTCATATTTCTACCTGTTGTTGAGGGACTTGAGTGCATGCGTTATGTGGCAGATCCTGGCACCTGACAGGCAGCTGACCGTTACATCCTCCCTTTCAACCTAGTGAGTGGGACATCAGTGTGCCTCAATATCAAGTTACCTATGACTGGTGTGTTGGGCATGCTGTTTTGCCTTAGGGGCTTTGGTTTAGTGGCACGGTGTTTAGGACAGTCATGTGTCTCGTGATTAGTGTTGTGTTGTGGTGGTCGAGTGCATTTCTGCCTTGGAGATCTCTGCTGTTTGGCTAGATTTTTATTGACAGCCTCTGCAAAGGTGGGGGTGTGGTTTGTGTTTTTATGTGAAGGCAGTGCTGGTGTGTGTTCTAGAGGGCTATGTTTTCCATGTGGTGCGGTGCAAGTATTGACCATCTCCTCTTGACCAGCTATTCTGGTCTTGGCTTCCAATTTGGATATATAAGTGCATCTCTCGCAAGTAGTTTTCCTACTGATATTGTTGCAGCTTTAAATAATGACAGCGATTCATAAAGGTTATCACAAAGTGTAGACTATATGTACACTTAGGGTAATCTTTCTGAGTGACTAGAAAGCACAAAAAAATGTGGTAGGAATGTTCTTGAATATATAGTGTGTACACTTAGCATAGGCTTTACTGAATCTGGCCCACAGAATAACCTGTAGCTTCAATGCTCTTATATTAAGACATGCATGTGTACCACACTATGTTGGCCCATCTCACAAAGGGACATTCACAGTTACCAACATTTAGTTGCAACAGTGATAATTACAATAGCTCTATGTGCAGTGATGGACTTAGGAAAATTGCACTATAGGCACTGCCCACTGTTTCAGCCCCCCCCCCCCCACATACACATACACATATCCTCCAGTCCTCTCCTCTGCCCCCCCCCCCCCATCATCTCGGGCTCCCCATACCATGCACTTTTCTTCCTTTTATCACATTTTGCCTCACTCTCTAGCTTTTTTAAGAAGCTATAACTTTCTATGTGCTCTGATGTGCATTTTAAAGTTTTTTTTTCATTTTACATAACCTTTTCATCCAATGATGGCTTGAACAGAAATTATGATTAAGGAAAAAAATTGAATGTGTTCAGCTTTAGTGTTCCCTGTGTCATTTCAACACACCTTTCCTGACCAAAACAGAGCAGTAATAACTATTTAGAAAATAACTCAGTTAAGCTGGTTCCTCCAAAAGCTATAGGGTTCATAGATTCTCTGGGATGCATTTCAGAGCATTTCCCCAAACTTTTAATCCAGCAGTGGTCTAAACAAAAATCACGAGTGAGAAAAGAATTCCAGTCATTTCTTCATTCAAAGCTGACAAAATAGGAGCTCACAATAAACTAATAAGGCAATTGTGACGATACACAGGTCTTGTCTGGGAACACAGCTTGCCTCCCTAACTCCTGCCTATGCAACCCTCTAGTGCTAGATTGGGACTCATAGAAGATCTAAGTATCTGAATGTTTCAGTGATATATTTTATGCCTTATTTCTGAAATGTAATTACTTGTTAGCTGCATTTTTTACTGATACCCAGAAGAACGATGTATGCGTCTGGCATTATTGGGTATGTGCATAGATACAAATCTGTGATACTTCTTACACACGCACACACGCACACATTCAACAATAAGCTCGTTTTGTACCTGCTTCAGCAAATAGCAGTACATTGTGCAAAACTGCTATTGCTATACTGAATCAGTGACCGCTGTTTAGCAGTCGTCAAAGAACAGGTGGAGTAAGTCACTTCTGCTTATTTCATTGAGGAGTAATGCATACTTGTCACTGCCCCTGATTTCAGAGACTTTCCTTGACTTTGCCTCATAATTTTCCTCTGTTCTTCATAAAAAAAGTTGATTTGCTGGTAAATCATTCAGGATTACAAACAGTCAATAAATTCAGACATCAGAGTTTTATAAGTCTCATTCTCCAAAAATGCATATTGATGCAAAAGGTGTTATTCTATTAACATTTTAAGTGAATTAGAATAATCCTTAGAGTACGTTGTTGATTTTGAGCCTTTATTCTGCTATTATTTTTGGCAATATACAGCATTCTTCAGCAAAAAAGTTGAATGCTCTAGTATACGGTGTTCTACCAGTATTTATAAAACTCTCTGAAAGAGAAAACCATCCTTGAAGATCAGAAGCATCAGTCTTTTTAAAATCCAAGGTTTGCACTGAGATCAGTCACTCTGGGCTGCTGACCTCTCTAGTGCTTACCTTTTCATGTTCATTATCAGCTTTATCGTAAAAGGGTCACATCACAGCCCTGTTGAGGTAAAGGAACATAATCAGGAAATTAGTACATTTTTTTCTCCTAATTTTTCCGCAACCAGTATCAGCTTTTGTGGAGCCCCCACACAGACAAGGATAATTAAGGGGGACTCTGCAGCTACAGGTATTGCAGGTACCTAAAGCTGTCACTTGATAAAACACTGTTACTATAATCAGAATATCTTTGAATTTAAAAGGAGATATAAATACAAATTATTATAACCCTCCTGGTTTAGTAAGTATACAGAACATGTTATAAAATATCAATTTAAGATAACTTGCTGTGGTTGGGGGCCTTACAGGAACAGGGAGCTCCCCACAACCACAGGGTTTGCTGATGCCTAAAGCCAGCTATTCTACTAGAGGAAGAAATGGACTAACTGGAAGTGTCAGTCAGGAATATCACATCAGCCTCACTACTTTATTTATTGCATTCAATCACAGTTTGACTTTTCAATTTTGGCATTTTAAAATTTGAATTTTAGGAGCAGAAGCTAACAATACCTAACAGAAGCAATTATTTATTGTATTTTATTACCAGTGCAGTCAGACTGGGCAATATACCCCCTTTTCACAAGAAGCCTGGAATGAAAAGCTCTAACTGACAAATATAATTACATAAAACACATACAGTATACAGAAATAGAAAACATTTCTGCTAAGATGAAAGGAGAAAAATAAAATTCACATTGCAAACTGTAACATTCAAAGTTCCATTCTCATTATATTATACAACTAAAAGTACATAATTCAATAACTATGATGGATCTGTGTAATTATATGTCCTCCTTTTTAAAACTACCACCAACAGCTAAGGGGAGTTGGCATAATGGCTAATATCCTTATCTCACAGATACAGGGTACAAGGTTTGGTTCTGACCTCTGGTTACTGGCTAAGTTTGTAATAGTCTGCAGACTGATAGGTGCTATTAACCTATTATAAGTGACACAGGATTACTATGTAACAACAGGAAATGCAAGGAATTTAGTATACAGAACATGTGGAGTGAAGCAAGCTATAACAATACCTAATCAACAGCAAAGGTCATTGTCTGAATGTATTATTCTAGTGAATGTGCAACATGGTAAAATAAGAAAAATTATTTCAGCAATCAAGCTCCCAAACAGACTCAGCAAACTAAACTTAGCACTAATCCATATGCAACCCCACTTGGAAATCATATTTTAGATACTTAAACTCACAACATTAACTACATAACTAATACATATGTTTTCACAACTGCTTCATCAGGAGTAAACTAAACGTATTTTACAGTCCCACATTTAGTACAGCAGATGGCAAGACGGGCTGGAGTCACAGAAGACCGAAGTGTTAGGATAATGTTAGGGATGATTAGTACACATCATTAGCTGTAGGACAGATAAACACGAAGGCTGCCAGGAAATGCATCTTGGGATTAAATTATATAAGAGCAATCCCTTCATTGACAAATCAGTTGACTTTTGACAAGAAATTTCAAATGTTAGTGGCCTCAGGTTATCATCATAGTTTATGCCATGGTATATCTTTATCACCTGTACTGTTTTTTTTTAGTCATTATTGTTGGACTTAATACAAACTTTTGGTATGAACAAAATTAAGAAAAAGACCTGATCTTTTTAACTTGAATTCCAGTCTAGATAGTATGTCTCTGTCAAGTTTTAGTTGTGCAATTGCTGAAACTGTGAGCAAAAAAAAAAATGTTCAATCATCTGTGCTTTCACTCAGGTAGAATATACCCATGCATATATATATATATATATATATATATATATATATATATATATGGCTATACATATATATATATATATATATATATATATATATATATATATATATATATATATATATATATATATATATATATAAAATATATGGATATATATATATATATATATATATATATATATATATATGGATATACATTCACACACACACACACACTTGTGTATCTCTATATATACATACAAACATTACTATCATTTTAGTGATTGCTACAGTGTCGAATCACTAAATAATGCGACCAGAATGTCACAAGATGCGAATGCCAAGGACTACTTGTTTGAATACCCAGATGTGTCACCCTTCTGAACCCATGTTAGCTCTTGTTCCTGTGTCCCCGCAGCTCAGGAGATTCAATGTTCAACATTGTTCGAACAAGTAGTTTTCATCATTCTGATCTTGCGACCTTCTGGTTGCATTATTTAGTGATTCAACATTGTAGTGATTATTAAATTGCAAATTTATATCCATTATTTGAAGTTAACTTACCGCTGCATTAATACACATATCAATATAAAGGTCATTTAGGAAAATAATTACCGCTTCTTTAGTACAGGTGTTACTTTGCCACTTAAGCTAACTAGAGTTATAATATCAAAGTGTGCTGTCAAAAGTGTTAGCACACTAAGTGACAGCCCACTCTGTATTTTACAAGGTATGGTTTAGTTGGATGTTGCAGATGTTGTGCAAACCTACAGCTTTAGCTAATAGTTGGCATGTAGTAATTCTAGACTAATTTGAATACAAAAACAAGAGAAATAGTCTCTAGAGGGAAGATAGCAGCATGGTGCCCAGTGAACAGTATTTATAATGATTGTTAACAGTATCTGTTCAATAGTCGAGGCTACAGCTAGTGCGAATAGGTTTACGGCATTACAGGGGCATTATGGGTCATAACATATGCCTTACTCCTCATTAGATGTCTTACAGCAATTCTTTCTGTTTTGAATGTTGTTGAGATCCACAATAAATCTTGATAACTGTGGATTCTACTTTTTATAAGCATATCATCTGTTTGAATCACAGGCCAGTATGATGAGTAACAACAGTATCTTTTCTGGCTGTGTGCCCCAGATTTTGTTTCCTGACCCTTCTTTCCTCTCTTTTATATTTAATTTAAAAGTTTTAGCTATTTTATTATAAAATAGCTTTTATTTCAAATGTCTTATCTATAGTAATTCCACTACTGGTTGCCTACTTTCTTGTACAAGCAAGAAAAATGAAGCGGGGAATTTGGACCTTAGATTTTTTCCTATCAACACTTGTGCTGATGAAGGTCCCAGCTTGTAAAACTGTATTTTCTGCATGTTAACACATGCCGCAGTGGTATGGCGGTAGTGTTGTTACCTCACAGCAAGAGGTTCTCCCGTTCAATTCTCGGCTTGGCTTGGGAGTCCCTTCTGTGTGGAGTCTGCATGTCCTCCCTGCAGTTGGGTAGTGTTCAAAAGACATGCGTGCATAAATGGGCATGCCTTCGTTGAAGGTTGGGCATCGAGCTGGCACCTCGGCGTTTCGTAAAAATCTACTGCCAATCATTAGTGGACCGAAGTTCTGCTGTGGTGACCCCTTACTGGGAAAAAGCCGAAAGACAAACAACAACAACACATGCAGTAGTCATTTGATCAGAGTAACAGTAGTCACACTTCATCAGAACATTTTAACTATATTAGTCATTCTTTCCAGCGGTGGTGCAGTGGTTAGCATTGTTGCCTCACAGCAAGAGGTTCTCCGGTTCGATCCTCGGCTGGGGTACCTTCTGTGCGGAGTCTGCATGTCCTCCCTGTGGTCGCAGGGGTTTCCTCTGGGTGCTCTGGTTTCCTCCCACATCCCAAAGATATACTGTAGGTGGATTGGACACTCTAAATTGGCCCTAGGTGTGAGTGTGTGTGTGTGTGTGTGTGTGTGTGTGTGTGTGTGTGTGTGTGTGTGTGTGTGTGTGTGGTGTGTGTGTGTGTGTGCCTTCTGTGGAAGGTCGGGTGCCGGGCTGGCAACTTGACACTGTAAAACTCCACTGCCAATCATGAGCGGACAGGTGATCCGCTGTGGCGACCCCTAATCCGGAAAAGCCAAAAGAACAAGAAGAAGAAGTCATTCTTTCCAACATAAACATACATACATATGAAAATAAATATGTGTGTGTGTGTGTGTGTGATACATACATATGACCAATCAGGCAACTAGTTGCATGTGCATCACATCTGTTCTATTGAAAAGGAAAGATTAGTACATGTCACTTAGACCTCAGATTGAGGTACAGATTCCTCAAAATCCAACAAACTTCCACCACCTTGAAAGTCACTTAGCATGGGAAAACCATAAACACAGATATATTCCAAAAGCTAAATAAATAAACAAACCATTAAATCGATAAAAAACAAAATACTAGAAACACAACTCCCACATATACATCACTAAATCTGCATAAGAATTAATAACAACCAATAAAATAAATCAATAATTTTAACTGTGACACAAATTAAACATGCTTTACTTAAACAAAAGTACCAAAAGTCAAATGTAAGTATATTACCCGATCAGGTACATGAAAAATCATCCAAAAGTTAAAGAACAACCTCTTGATGAAAGTGAAAACATAAAACTTTCAAGAAGGAAATGATGCAGTGAAGGCAGGGACAAAAAGTGAATAAACTATGCATGCACAGAAGACCAGCTCTCCCTAGACTAACAAAAAACAGAGAGAGTCACAGAAACCTAGAAGTCATAAAGAAGCACATGTACACAGTACAAAGCCTGCACTAGGCATTGTTTGACCTAAGAAGTATAAACCTAATGATACGGTACACAAAAAATAAAACACTGCATAAATACAAATGGATGTCAATCAAGCCAACAACAGCCTAGCTCTACTGTGCACAGGATGGATTCCTAACTGTGTGACAGGTGACTAGGGCTTGACTAACAGCCCCGGCACTGGAGGAGTCAATCAGGGAGGGGGCAGGAGTGAAAGGGCATGGTATACTCAGCTTTCCCTGGTGGGGATGCTGCACATACTCAGGGTACACTTGGCCATGCTAACTTCTATGTGGAGACAAGGAAACTCAACTCATGCTTTTAGAGAGGAGAGTTACACTGATATCTAGAAGGAGTGCCTTCTTGCTAAAGTGAAGGATATCGTCCTTGTCATTTAATCGCATGCCCCTGCTATATGCCTGACATGGTAGATACATTAGGAACAGAAGCAACTAAATGGGGAAAGATTTCAAAACACCCTGATGGCGGTCTAAACTAAGTCCCTTCTCCGTTACTCCTAACCCTGGTGATAGGAAATGAATGGGTCAATAGGCCATGGAGGATGGTGATGGTCAACTGACAACAAGGCAAAGTGGTGCCAAAACACAACAATTAAACAAACATAAAATAGTACCACAGAAACCCAATTAAATAAAGACAACAGGTATACCATAAGCTAAATCATCTTAAGAAAAATGATAAAAGAATCATTACTGCTTACAGATATGTCATTTAGTTCTTGGATTTGCCATCAAAATGATTACTCTTGTGAATATTTTTGAGACTGTGTTACCTGATAAGCAGATAAAAAACATAAACTGATGAAAAACAAACTGTCTGGCAGCAAGAAAAAACAATGATATATTGTTATACACACAGTTTATTAGCGCTTTCGTCTGGTGAATCGCCAAACTTCTTCAGATAAACTGCTTTACACTGAACAACCCTTTTTTGCTGACATAATGTGACATCACAGAACGCACCAACCAATGCAAACTCATTACCACCATTTAAAATTTATTTTCTAAAGCCAATAAAATATGTTTTATATTCCACATAAATTACTTTCAAAATATAAATACATAGACATTATAACTATTATAAATATTGTTACAAACTACCTATCATATGTTCTTAATTTGTGAAAACTGTTGATGGAAATCATTTCATTTAATCCCAGGGGGGGGTTCCAGCATTCAGATATATTTGCCACCATGTTTCTTTATTTTATAATACTAGTTTTCAGGGTCCCCTAAGGGGATCTATTCTAACCTGATAGACTATTGAAAATTTAAAACTATGGGTAGGGAATTTACTTATATGCTTATAAAGGGCATTTGTGTCCTTTCCATGGGAGATATCATAGATATGCTCGTATATCCTCTGGAACAGCTTACATTCAGTTTTGCCAACATAAAATGTTGGACAATTTGAACAGCATGCAACATAAACTACCTCTTCTGTGTAGCAGCTATATCTACCCCTAATTTGGATTGTCTTGTTCCTAATGTTTATACTTGACCCCACTGTATACATATTTACATTGATTACAGGTACCACAAGGAAACATCTTACCTACCCTAGAGGTTACTTGCTGTCGCTCTAAGATATTTTTAAAATTTGGGCCCCTCCTGTAAACAATTTTTGGATTGGTACCTAGTCTGTTCATCAAATCTGTTTCCATTTTTATGGAGTCCCAGTTTTTATTTATAATATCACTTATAATTTTACCATTATCATGGTAAGTTGTAACAGGGGCAAACCATTCTTGCATTTCTATTACCACCACCATCTGGGCCATTATTTATGTCATTAACAGGAATATTATTATTAATATTCATAATAACACGGTTGATGTTCTCTACACTTACCATCTCCTGGCTCTCATGATATTCCCAAAGCAATGGAACATAAATGCCTTGGTTTTGTTTCAGGATGACTTTGTTACGTATTTGATTTACCATTCTTCTGGGATAACCCCTATTGTAAAACATATTTGATATATGGGTACACTCCCTTAAGAAATTATCATGATTTGAAACTATACGGGCTGCCTGAACCATCTGGCCCTTCACAACACCCCTCTTGACATGGGTGAGATGGTTACTGGAATAATGTAAGTATGTATTTGAAAATATTGGTTTTCTATAAATATTTGACTTCAGCCCATCTGTGTTGCTTGAAATTAGGACATCTAAGTATGCCACACTATCACAACTAACAACATGAGTGAAAAATTCAGGAAATTGGTTGTCTGGTTGATATATTCAATGAAATTATTAATTTCTGCCATTGGCCTTTTCCAAGCAACAAATAAATCATCCAGGTACCTAACATACATGCTAATATAGGAATAAAATGGACTTGTGTACAGGAATACTCTTTCCCACCATGCCATGACAATATTAGCAAACAAGGGGCCACAGGCTAACCCCATAGCCACCCCTTCCATTTGTCTGCAGTAATATCCTTCAAAATGTATATAATTGAAACTTAAAACCATGTCTAGTAGCTGGTTATAGACATTAATTTTATCTTACAAATATAAACAAAACCATTCCTTCCCTTGCTTATGAGGAATACTACTAAATAAATCTTTACATCCATGGTTATAAATACACCATCAGGGAAGGGATTCAATTTGTTACAAATTGTAAGAAACTGCCAAGAATCACGGCACAAATTGGGAATATTATTCACTATAATTTTAAGTTGTTTGTCCAGGAGTCTAGCTATATAACTAGTCTTGTATTTCCTGGTATCCACAGTAGGCCTTAAAGGTGGGTCTCTTATATCCTTGTGTATTTTAGGGACCTCGAAAATTTCCGGGATCCTAGGCCAATCAATTGTCATGTAATTATATTCCTGAATGGTAATCTGTTCCTGTGTAAGCATATCCATTAATTCCCAATCTATTCTTTGATACCCAAGATGTATTTCAATAGAAACCTCTTCATAGGTACCACTATACAACATGTTAAACATTTTTTGAATGTAGTCATCTTGTTGCATAATTACCATGCCTCCGCCTTTGTCAGGAAGCATAAACCTGAGGTCACCATAGGATCTAAGACACTCTAACACACTTTTATCAATATCAGACATGTTGTTAGCATACTCAAACTGTGGAAAAAAATGTCTAAAATCTATTTCACAAGCTTTTTCAAATACTTTTAATACAGGGTGTACTTCAGGGTTAAAACCACTTGGGACTCTGACACTTGTTTCACCATTACCAATCATTTCACTTCCATTGTTAAATACCACATTTAGGTTCAAGTTTCTAACATACATTTTCAAATCCAAAATTAACTTCTTTAGGTCCACAGATATAGTTGGAATAAAGGTGTATCATTTACTATGGTACTATAATTGTAAATTTTAAAATTGTGTGCAGCATTTTCAATGATTTTACAGTCAAAGTCACTAACCACTACTAGTAACAATTGTTCCTGTTCCCATTCCTCTGCTGGTTGTATTTCCAGTGATTGGTTTGGGGATATGGACCCTGGTTCTGTTGTCTCCGGTTCCATAACCATTCCAATCTCAGTACCTCCGGCTGGTCAAAAGGGATGCCATGTCCTTATTGTTGTCCATTCAGGAATTTATTACCAGTTTGCCCTGAAGGTGGTGGGGGATATGCTTTACCCTGTGCATATGCTGTCTTGTCCCGAGACAGCTTTTTGTTTTTTTCTAACCAAAATGGCATCACACAAACTGTCAATAGCCTTAAATATATGGTCGTACTGACTGCTACGGCTGGTAAACAAATTGCTGCTCACAATCTTGCCATCTAGTTCTTTTATCTCGCCAAGTAATACATCCATAGTTTGACTGTTGTGTTTTATCAGGAGCTCCATTAGCTCGCAGCCATGTTTGTCAAACATAGCTAGGAGCTCCTGATGTAGAAGTGAATTCTGCTCTAACCCGGTTGGGAATTTCCACAACCGGAGTCCTTTGGGTACTAATTTATATCTTAAACACACTTTAAAATATTTGTTCTCCTGTTGTAGTTTGCAAAATTTAGTGAGTTTATTGTTAAACTCACTCAACAAATTGTCAAATAAACTATTACCCATTACCGGGACTCCAGATGGTATGCTCCGATTGAGCCACGAGTCAAGGGAAAAAGCTTCTTAGTTCATTGGGTGGAGTACCTTCTGCCTGCTGCTCCTCACCTGTCTAAACAAAGTCCCTTCTCCGTTAATCTTAACCCTGGTGATAGGAAATGAATAGGTCAATAGGCCCATGGAGGATGGTGATGGTCAACTGACAGCAAGGCAAAGTGGTGCCAAAAAAAACAATGAAACACATAAAATAGTACCAGAGAAACCCAATTAAATAAAGACAACAAGTATACCATAAGCTAAATCACCTTAAGAAAAATGATAAAAGAATCATTGCTGCTTACAGATATGTGTCTTTTAGTTCTTGGATTTGCCATCAAAATGATTACTCTTGTGAATATTTTTGAGACTGTGTTACCTGATAAGCAGTATATACATTTGGGCATTTGTCAAACACTGTGCTTCTGATACTTAACTTATTACCTCTGACATCTCTGGTCAAGTTGTGGTGTTAACCATGCCTGCTCTGCTAGTTATCTGGGCTTACCTTTTATGATTACTTTAACTGAACATCAGGAAATTTATTCCTAAGACATCTGGCACTGAGCTAAGCAATCTTAATGTGATCTGGACTGGAACTTATTGCAATACTTTATGTTATGCTGGAATGTCCAGCAAGCAGACTTTAGCTAAACTGAGCACTAATGGGGCAGCAAATGCTTCAGCCAATTTGCATAATTCACAGAACAAAAAGTATAGGTCACCCTTGGTTAATTAAGTTGAGTTGTTGATGATCTCATCTCAGGCTAAGACATATTAACACATATTTTCCCTCCCTCCCCCCTTGCAGAATCTCACCAGCTAAATACTTCATTGTTAAAGCCAGTTATTTAGTTTTTGTATCTGGGCATCATTGTATATGAAGGTAGGATTCCAATGAAGGACAGTCTTACCTGTAATTAATATATGCATAGCAAGCCCCACTATGTCTTTCTGTATATCCTTGTGAGTTGAACACGTCATGTCATTCACATCTGCATGAACTACCACCAGGTCATAGTCATATTTGCCCTGCTTGGGGAGCTGTAGAATCCTCATAAAGTCATGGGTGCTGGAACTGGAAAGGTAGCTGCCAACCTGTTTTTGTCCAGTTTAGGGAGTGTGCAGTCTACATGCCTGATGAGGGATTTACTAAGTGCAAACTTTCTGTTAGGGGAAGGTTTGCAGTTTGCAGCCTGGTGACTCACTAGGCTACACGAGTATTGTGAAAATGTGTGTTGAACACTAAATCGGGGCTCAGATTTTGCATACTTGGCAAAGAGGAGAATGCAGCCTGGTATGTTGTCTGGTCCTATAAGAGTATTATTTTTAGTCTTTGACAGGGACTCAGAGTTGTTCAGAGGTGATTTCATGGAAAATTACATTTTCAGGTATAGTCTTGACAACAATGCTTGTAGGTGGGGTAAAATTACCACTACATGTGTTTGCTATTAAATTGTCTAGATCCTTGGGATTACAACATGTGATTTTATTACAGCTGAACTGACAGCATTGTTGAACATTATTACTTAATTTTATGACAAAAGGGAAGAAAGATTTATAGTTTCCTTTTGTATCTATTTCAACCTTAAATCATTCCTTTTGTATCTATTGCAACCTTAAATCATTCCTTTTGTATCTATTGCAACCTTAAATCATTCCTTTTGTATCTATTGCAACCTTAAATTGTTCCTTTGTACCTATTGCAACCTTAAATCATTCCTTTTGTATCTATTTCAACCTTAAATCATTCCTTTTGTATCTATTGCAACCTTAAATCGTTCCTTTTGTATCTACTGCAACCTTAAATCGTTCCTTTTGTATCAATTGCAACCTTAAATCGTTCCTTTTGTATCTATTGCAACCTTAAATCGTTCCTTTTGTATCTACTGCAACCTTAAATTGTTCCTTTTGTATCTACTGCAACCTTAAATCGTTCCTTTTGTATCTATTTCAACCTTAAATCGTTCCTTTTGTATCTATTGCAACCTTAAATCATTCCTTTTGTATCAATTGCAACCTTAAATCATTCCTTTTGCATCTATTGCAACCTTAAATCGTTCCTTTTGTATCTATTGCAACCTTAAATCATTCCTTTCGTATCAATTGCAACCTTAAATCGTTCCTTTTGTATCTATTGCAACCTTAAATCGTTCCTTTTGTATCTATTGCAACCTTAAATCATTCCTTTTGTATCAATTGCAACCTTAAATCGTTCCTTTTGTATCTATTGCAACCTTAAATCATTCCTTTTGTATCTATTGCAACCTTAAATCATTCCTTTTGTATCAATTGCAACCTTAAATCGTTCCTTTTGTATCTATTGCAACCTTAAATCGTTCCTTTTGTATCTACTGCAACCTTAAATCGTTCCTTTGCTTTCCATTTACTAAGTGTCCTTAAGTTGCTTGCTAGCCTGTTTCAGCAGAGTCTTGAGGTAAGGAGTGGAGATTTCTTATAACGATTCACTGTTTTCCTTCTTTCTTTATACAGTTTATTACTACAGTAGTTCCACCTGACAGGTTTATTACTCAAATTACTGCAATATTTAAGATGAGCATGCGCAAACGTTTCTATGCAGCTGTTTGGATGCTCATAAAAACTGAAGGTGAATACCATAGCTTTCTCAGTTGACTCCATTTATGAGAGATTGTTGGGAATTTTGTGTAGGTCTTCTACAAGCTAGGTTTGCCCTGGAAAAGTCCCTAAAGATGGTCTCATTTGATGATGGGGTGTTACACTACACCTGACAGAGAAGATGATGGATTTGTGCCAGATTTATTCAGGGGTAGGGAGATGAGTGGTGGGGGTTGAGGCAGGGGCTATAGCTTAGTAAGGACAAGGTTAAAGACATCACAGCTTTTAGCACATTGTTTTATAGTTTTCTCCACTGCAATGGTGTCATTAAAGTCTAGAAATATTGAGCATATCCACTTTTAGAGGCTTGAGTGCGACAATCATCTTTTGGGTAACTATAGTACTCTAGCAAGAAGGTGTCGGTTTGATACAACCATAAATAGTATTAAAAGTCATTTTTGTGATCTTTGGAGGATGCTAAAGAGAATCCGTTTCTAGCAATGAAGTCACAGTCAGATTTGTTAAGGGTGATTTGGATCTCCAGGTGCTCCAGGTTAAGGTCCTGGATAACTTGACATGGGGTGATCTTTTTCTGACAAATGCAGATGCTCCCCTAAAGTTACCCAAAGTCCTGAAAGCATGAAATATTAATGCCCATGTAAGTTGGTTCCTAGAAGTTGAATTCAATCATAATACTGTAAAAAAGTTACAATAAAAGAAATAAATACATCACAACTAGCCTTTTGAAAAATCAAAATCACATCAGTGACATAATTGATGTAATGCTATGTAATGCTATATACATTCACTAGAAAAACTAAAACCTAACTAAATTGTAAAAATAACACATTCTAACAATCTTCACTACTACAACTGATATTAAAAAATGCACCTGGGGGGTAAAAAGAAGAAAATGCACCACAAAATACTCTATTCAAGAACATACTACAGCAATTGGTGTGAGTGGGATTTCAGTTATAAGGACTGGTGTACATGGTTAAAATGTTAAGGAATGTTTAATGACAGACACAGTGTTGATACATGTTTGAAAATAAGTCTACCTTAATGACAAATAAAACTTGATAAATGATCTTCTCACCCATTTATCAGTATAAATTGTTAGGGTAAACATGTCTGTATGAGTGTGTGGGCATGCATGCATTCATTTTGGAGGGTTAACTCAAGTTTACAATACTGTTGCTGTAATACTTGTCAAGATCCCACAGATGGAGGGTAGTGGACTCTCACCTTTCTGCAGAAAGCTTTTGGTTGCACATTACAGGCAACTATGAACTGCATTAACTTTGTTTTTCATGCTGCATGCGTCTTTCATAGCTTCACTATATTTTTTAATTTATTTATTTTCCGGCAAAGTCTATCTGGGCAAACAAGCCCCCTTTTTAGTGGAGGTCTGGGGATAAAAGCTCCACAAGAAATAACAGTAGTACATAACAGCATTCAGAATACTCAGGTAAGATTTAGCAACATTACATCCAAAGTTTGACAATAACTATTTACAGTACTTACACAACATACAGAATGCTTAGGTAGCATTCGCAACATTACATGCAAAGTGATGACAAACACAAGTATTTTTTTGCAGCAACATAGTCAACATAGGAGGTGGTACATTGGGTCAGTTATAATTATATGCATTTTGTCAGAAAAAAAGTAGAAGACAGAAAAATAAGAGAGAATAGAGAAGAGATAGTCACTGACATGTACTTGTACATAGGAGAAAAAGTTATGAAATGAGTTAGCCATGGGAATAGGAGGGGCACAGCCAGGAGTCAAGCAGGAAAAATTTTAATTTACCTTGGAAGATGTGTGTTTTGTTGTGGAGTCTGACTGCAGGGGGAATTGGGTTCTAGGATTTTGAGATACAATTGGAGAAAAGAGCATTTCCTGCTTTGTCATGAGCTACATGAATTGAGAGATGTTTGTCAGTAGAGCAGAGAACTCTGCTGGTGGAGTGGAGTTGTAGTATACCACTTGGGGCAGGGCATTTTTCCGGGTGAAAGACTAACCTGTGTGCTAACTGAATTTGAGAGTACATGAAGTATCTCAAGCCAGTTTAGGTGCCTTGAGGCAATACAGTAATGTATGGAGTATTTTATTAAAGCACTGCTCTAGTTTAGCTGTCAGGGTGGACTGGAAGTTGATGAAAATATGAGAGGCATACAGAGGTGTAGGCAGCAAGTAGGTAGATGATAATGTTACCTGACTGCTTTCTCCTGCTTACTATCCTAGCATAAATGGTCCATGTGTGCACAGATGTGCCCTGCATGCTGCAAGTGTAAACTGCTACGAGATACAAATTGGTGTGGGTGAGTAAGCATCTCAGTGATAAATGTTTACCCCCCCCCCATGCCACGTGTTCCTGCAGTGTAGTGGTGTCTGTTATGTATAACAGGAGGAGGCGCTTCAACTTACTAACTGGTCTTACCATGTAGTTGCTGGTGTCAGTCCTTCAGTCACTGTTTGTCTACAGTGTCAGTCAGAACAAGTGACTTAACTAGGCAATGTTCTTGAGGCTACCCTGGCAAAAAGGCATTTGTGTCTCATAGGTCAAAGTTCTTTAACAAGTGAACACATACTAGCCATAAAATCCTTCTGAGCACTTGCAGTGCTTCATACTACATAAGCACTGCTGCAGTGTTGTGTACTGTGTGTTGATCACTGCACTGTCCTTGGTGGGGGTACATGTTATATATATTTAATGATGCTCAAATTGTGCTATGATGTGCCTTGTGTTGATCACTGTAATCATTACCTTGCATGTATTATACTGCTATGTATTCTCTGTGTTAATCACTGTACTGTCCTTATTTTCTTATACTGTTATCTATTAAGAGGTGCTGAAGTTGCACTACTCCTAACCCCATGTTGATCACTGCACTGTCCTCAGAATGGTTATACTGTTATATGCTAAATGGTGCTCATACTGCAGTGCTGTGTAACTTATGTGCTTGCCACACTCTCCCTGAAATGCTTATACTGTTATTTATTTATGGGTGCATTAGCTGCAGGGATACAAGGTCACCTATTTTGTTGTTTATTAGTTCAGCAGTAATATGTCCCATAACTTTTCATATAGTAACAGTGAGGCTAATAGGAATATCATTTCCTAGGGTCACTGCAGGGAACATCTTTATTCAAGAAGGCCACAGCAGCTTGCTGATTTATATTTCACTAATTTTACATGAAAATGGCTCAGTAAGATTCAGCATTTCATTATGTTATTCAAGTAATTTCTTACATGTTGTGAAAGATCTCTTTAAGAGATGATTCAGAGCAAATATAAAGCATTCTAAGTAAATGCTTGTTGTGAAATAATATTATAACTGATTTGAAAAATTATTCAGAAAACCTGCCACAAGTATTATACACAGCAGATATAAAAAGTTTAAACACCCATGTGACGGCCGTGCCCTGGCCCAGCAATCAAGGATCCTCAATCCTTACCACTAACACCAGAGGGGGCATCTCATATGAGAGGAAAGGATAACAAATACACACTGTAAAGTGCAATTTCCCTTAAGAGCACACAGAGATCACAGTCAGTCTGGGGCTGATTGCTCCCTTGCTTTCCAGGTCCCCAATAAAGCTCCCCACTGGCACAGCTATAGGGTTCAGATCTCAGCCTAGCTGGGCAAGCTAAAGCCCCCAGTACCCTCTCTGTCCAACCAGTGCATCATGTCCCTGCCCAAGTAGCTGACACACACACACTTTGAGATAAGAATTTATACAACTTCATAGACACACCTGGGAAAGGCTGGCACAGATTCTCCAGCTGTGCCCCTATTACCTAGACTATACAGTAGTAATTTCTGCCACCATCCAGCTAATATTTACCAGCTACTCAAAGGCCCTTAAAAGGGTGTCCAATTATTACTGTGCAATATTATTATCCAATTGGTAAGTGTGACTAAACAGTCAAGGCTTATTAGAGGGACTTAGTGCAGGATCACTTATAAGCATGCTATGTACTCTAGAGCTTAATGTAGCTCTACACAAAACAGCCACAGTTAAAAGGTGTTAAAATATTTAATAATAAATAATTAAAACCACAAGACAATACTTTTTACTACACAGTCAGTGCTAGTCAAGAGTTCAGAGATCATATAGAAATACTTAAAATAATTCAGTAGTACAGTTCTGACATCACAGAAAAAAACACTTAGTCTAAACTTTCTAATTCCTAGCTACTTCTAGGAGAAAACACAGTTCTAACATACTACTTACATAAAGAGAGCATACGGCAGTGCTGAGTTGGATGTTCAAGACAAAAATGCTTAATGCCTTCTGAGACTCTCTGTTTAAGTTGCTATTGCAGTTCTGGTAAACATTACATCATCTTTTTACACTTTCCTGGTGTTTCCAGGCTACACATTAACTGCATTTACATTTTTAACATCTCCCTTTTGTTATCTTGCAGCTGGTCAGGAACAGAGCAATAAAAATACATGTGCATGTTTAAATCTAGCAATTTAATATAAAGAATTTCTTCATCTAGACTTTTCAGCACCACTGCTACTTCAAAGGGTCACTACATGCTTTACTTTGGTCAGTAGAGTGCACTGTTGTCACATTTATTTCCAGTTCCACATGTAACAGTATTTCTTTACCTTTAAGACAACAAGCCTGTAGTTTACATTCATATTTACAAATGACAGAATTATCTGCAAAATTCTATCTGGCTAGGCTGGCAGCCTTCACCCTTCTCTACCAGTCTTCACATTTCTCCCCCCGGAGAACTCAAGCTAGTTTTTCAAGTGACCCTTGAGAAATGCCACTTGAGAGGGTTAGGTCTATCTGAGTGTACCTCACTCCATTCCCTGTCTTGAGAGACCATCTGCATCGGCATTGCTAATCCCACTGTTGTGCTACTCTGACATATATGTTTGCAACCCTAGGCTCCATTTTATCAACTTGGCATTTTGCTGCCTGGCTCTATTTAACTATGTTAGGGGATTGTGATATGTCATAACAGTGAATTTCCATCCATACAGATAAGGTTGAAGTTTCTGCAATGCCCACATTATGGCTAAACATTCCTTTTCTACAGCTGCATAGCATTCCTCCTTGGGTTGGAGCCTACAACTGAGAAAAAACAATGGGTGCTCTTCCCCCTCTGAAGAAATCTGGCTAAGTACAGCCCCCACCCCATGGTTTGAAGCATCCACCTGCACAATAAAGTCTTTGCTGTAATCTGGACTCGCTAACACAGGTGGTCCTCCCAAAGCTTCTTTAAGCTTCTGGAATGCCTGCTCACATACTGGGGTCCACAATACCTTATCTGGCCTGTTCTTCCTTGTCATGTCTGTGAGGGGAGCAGCTATGGTACTATAACTGGGGATGAACTTTCTGTAGTACCATGCTGTCCCTAAAAATGCCCTCACCTGCTTTTTAGTAACAGGTGCAGGCCATGCCTGAATGGCTTCCACTTTGGCAGGTTCTGGCCTTATCTTACCACTCTCCACTCTATGTCCTAGGTAGGAGACCTCTGCCATACCTACCTGACACTTGCTCGGCCTAATGGTCAACCCTGCCCTCTGTTGTCTGCCCAGCACCTCCCTGACATGCTGAAGGTGCTCTAGTCAGGAATGGCTGTAGATGGTAATATCATATAGGTAAGCAAGAGCAAACCCTCTTGCTCCTGCTAGGATATGATCTACCAGCTTCTGGAAAGTTGCTGGGGCATTCCTCATCCCAAAGGGCATCTCATTACATCCGGGTGACGCCTCCAGGTGCATCTGCAGTTAACCCCTACTGCTCCTCTAGGCATCAAATATTACTTGTTCATACTTGCATTAATAATTCTAAAACCACGCTACATACAAGGTATCAGAATATTTTATCTTGAAGCATACATGATGGCAAACAGAATTGTACTGCTATTTGACCTCTGTCATTGAGTATTTATTAGAATTGTAAGGTGATAACTTCATTTTTAAAGGCTTAGGCCACACCCACTAGGAGTTAATGGTACACACTCAAAAGACTTGTACAGGAGGGAATGAGCATATAAGCCAAAAGGAGTCACAAAGGCTGACTTCTCTCTTACACTGGGAGTCAAGGGCACCTTGCCAGTAACCCTTGGTGAGATCAATGTTTGTAAGATACTTAGCCCCACCCAGCTGCTCTAGGGCTTCATCTGTCCTAGGCATGGGGTAAGCATCTGACTCTGTGTGGCTATTTAATTTCCTGTTGTCCACACAGGACCTGGTGCTGCTATCCTTCTTTGGCACCAGCACCACTGGGGAGGCCCAGGGACTGTTGGACTCTTGAATTACCCCTAGTTCCAACATATCTTGTACCTCCTCCCTCAGAGTCTGACTCTCACAGGCACCCTATAAGGGGCCTGCCTAATAGGCCTTTGAGGTCCTGTATCCACCTGGTGCTGCACTAGGTGGGTGCACCCTAGTTTACCAGTGAACATGTCCCCAAATTCCTGTAACAGTGCTCAGATTTCTCGAACCTGGGTAGGAGATAGCTGCTGGGACATTGCTACCCCTTCCACTGAGGTGTCAGCCCAAGCTTCACTGAGATCATCAGTCCTCAGATCTCTCTCAGACTCCTCCTGCAATCCACTGCAAATGCTCAGCACAAGGGCCTCCCTATTATGGTAAGGTTTTAACATGTTAACATGGTACAATTTGTGCCCCTGCCATCTGCCTAGCAGTTCCACCATGTAGTTAACATCACTTAAAGATCTTACCACCTTGTAGGGACCCTTCCAAGCTGCTTGCAGATTGTTGTGTCTGACAGGAATGAGAACCATTACCTGCTGCCCCACAGCATATTCTCTAGCTCAAGCATGCCTGTCATACCACACCTTTTTTGTTGTTGGGCTTCTGCCAGGTTCTCCTGGGCCACGCCGATGAGTTCCCTGAGCCTTAGGACACTCACCTTCCCACTCATCTGAAATTAAATTTAGAGGTCCCCTCACCCTATGCCCATACAGCAACTCAAAGGGTGGAAAATCTGTGGATTCCTGGGGAACACATACACACATTAAAGTGCAATTTCCCTTAAGAGCACAGAGAGATCACAGTCAGTTTGGGGCTGGTCGCTTCCTTGCTCTCCAGGTCCCCAATAAGACTCCCCACTGGCACAGCTATAGGGTCCAGATTTCAGCTTAGCCGGGCAAGCTAAAGCCTCCAGTGCCCTCTCTGTCCAACCAGTGCTTCATGTCCCTGCCCAAGTAGCTGACACACACACACTTTGAGATAAGAATTTATACAACTTCACAGACACACCTGGGAAAGGCTGGCACAGATTCTCCAACTGTGCACCTATTACCCAGACTATACAGTAGTAATTTCTGCCACCACCCAGCTAATATTTACCAGCTATTCAAAATCCCTTAAAAGGGTGTCCAATTATTACTGTGCAATATTATTATCCAATTGGTAAGTGTGACTAAATAGTTAAGGCTTATTAGAGGGACTTAGTACAGGATCACTTATAAGCATGCAATGTACTCTAGAGCTTAATGTATCTCTACACAAAACAGCCACAGTTAAAAGGTTTTAAAATATTTAATAATAAATAATTAAAACCACAAGACAATACTTTCTACTACATTGTGCTAGTCAAGAGTTCAGAGATCACACAGAAATACTTAAAATAATTCAGTAGTACAGTTCTGACATCATAGAAAAACACTTAGTCTAAACTTTCTAATTCCTAGCTACTTCTAGGAGAAAACACAGTTCTAACATACTACTTACATAAAGAGAGCATAAGGCAGTGCTGAGTTGGATATTCAAGACAAAAAATGCTTAATGTCTTCTGATTCTCTCTGTTTAAATTGCTATTGCAGTTCTGATAAACATTACATCATCTTTTTACACTTTTCCTGTGTTCCCAGGCTACACATTAACTGCATTCACATTCTTAACATCTCCCTTTTGTTATCTTGCAGCTGGTCAGGAACAGAGCAATAAAAATGCATTTGCATGTTTAAATCTAGCAATTTAACACTTGGTTAAAACAATAGAAAGAATTTCTTCATCTAGACTTTTCGGCACCACTGCTACTCCAAAAGGTCACTCCATGCTTTACTTTGGTCAGTAGAGTGCACTGTTGTCACATTTATTTCCAGTTCCACATGTAACAGCATTTCTTTACCTTTAAGACAACAAGCCTGTAGTTTACATTCATATTTACAAATGACAGAATTATCTGCAAAATTCTATCTGGCTTGGCTGGCAGCCTTCACCCTTCTCAACCAGTCTTCACAACCCCTGTTAAAATGACAGTTTTTTGTGATATAAAAAAAATGAGACGACAATAAATCATTTCAAAACTTTCCCCACCTTTAATGTGACCTATAACATGTGCAATTCAATTGAAAAACAAAAAAGAATCTATTAGGGGAAAAAATATAAAAAATAAAAAAAACGCACAATAGGCTGGTTCCATAAGTGTGCACACCCTTAAATTACTACTTTGTTGAAGCACCTTTTGATTTAATTACAGCATTCAGTCTTCTTGGGTAGGAGTTTATCAGCATGGCACATCTTGACTTGGCAACATATGCCCATTCTTCATTGCAAAAGTGCTCCAAATCTGTCAGATTGTGAGGGCATCTGGTCACCCACAGGTTTTCTACTGGATTTAGGTTTGGGCTCTGGCTGGGCCATTCCAAAACTTTAATTTTCTTCTGGTGAAGCCATTCTTTTGTTGATTCGGATGCATGCTTGGGGTCATTGTCATGTTGAAAGGTGAAATTCCTCTTCATCTTCAGGTTTTGGGCCAAAAGTGACTCATATTTAGAACTGTTCATAATTTCCTCCAACTTGACTAAAGCCCCAGTTCCAGCTGAAGAAAAGCAACCCCAAAGCATGATACTGCCACCACCATACTTCACCATGGGGATGATGTTCTTTTGGTAATGCGAAGTGTTGTTTTTGTGCCAAACAAACCTTTTGGAATTGTGGCCAAAAAGTTCAACCTTGGTCTTATCAGACCATAACACATTTTCCCACATGCTTTTGGGAGACTTGATGTATTGTTTTGCAAATTTTAGCTGGGCCTGGATGTTTTTCTGTGTAAGAAAAGGCTTCTGTCGTGCAAATCTACCCCATAGCCCAGACACATGGGAGATTGTTGCCACATGTAGTACACAACCAGTACTTGTCAGAAATTACTGCAGCTCCTTCAGTGTTGCTGTAGGTCTCTTGGCAGCCTCCCTAACTAGTTTTTATCTTGTCTTTTCATCAATTTTGGAGGGA
Organism: Protopterus annectens; assembly: GCF_019279795.1. Taxonomy (NCBI): domain Eukaryota; kingdom Metazoa; phylum Chordata; order Ceratodontiformes; family Protopteridae; genus Protopterus; species Protopterus annectens. The sequence goes on along the minus strand of NC_056747.1, from coordinate 587,585,880 downwards.
TGTCCAGTTCTTTGCAACGTCACTGTTGTCCGATATTTTCTCCACTTTTTGATGACTGTCTTCACTGTGTTCCATGGTATATCCAATACTGTGGAAATTTTTTTTATACCCTTCTCCTGACTGATACCTTTCAACAATGAGATCCATTTGATGCTTTGTAAGCCCTCTGCGAACCATGGCTTTTGCTGTAGCAGGCAACTGAGAAAATGTCAGGAAAATCCTACTAGGACAGCTGAACTTTATTTGGGGTTAATCAAGGTTTCTTTAATTGATGGCAAGTGTGTACCCAAGAAGACTGAATTATGTCATTAAATCAAAAAGTGCTTCAGCAACGTATTAGTTTATGGGTGTCTACACTTATGCAACAAGCTTATTATATGTTTTTTTTATGTTTTATTTTTTCCCCTAACAGATTTGTTTTTAAATTGAAATGTACAGGTTACAGATCATATTAAAGGTGGGAAAAGTTTTGAATTATTTATTGTGGTCTCATTTTTTATATCACAAAAACCTGGCATTTTAACAGGGGTGTTTTATATCCACTGTAGTTATGGATGTGATTTTGCAACAAGGAGATTGTTTAACACTAGAAGTTTGCCAGAGATGTCCATTTATATTCACAGCCTCATGCTTACTCCCCATCTTACATTTAATAGTAAATGCAAAAATTTTACCTGCTGCTGCCCCTAAACACTTAAGAAATGTGTACATAGTTTTAAGCTGTTGTTTCCCAGAACCATATAAACAGCTGTTTTGTAGATGTGCAATCCTATTTTAAGCAAGCTGTACAGGTTGCTTTGCTGCAAGCTTAAGTCCAGTGATTGAGACCTTCTGGCTTCTATAAACCAAAATATTTCTAAGAGCTACTCAAAAAAATGTGCTTAGTTAAGTACACACAGTTTGCCTCACAACACCCTTGTATAGACATGTTTTCTATGGGTCGATATTAGAAACCAGAAAAGGCTAAACCCCGAATGTATGTACATCGACACATAAAGGTCAATGTACATACAAAGCAAAACACGTAAACGGCGAAAATCAAAATGCGTCAAACAGGTAAGCAAAATAAAAAATAAACATTGATTTAATATGCTTTTGCAGGAGGGTAAACACCCCTGCACCCCCCATGTCGGGGGCTTCGCCCCACCCACTCCCCTACTTAAATATATCAACTCTGGGACTGCACTACAGTGGGGATAAGGATATATTTCCTTGTCCCAACCATCACGTTGCTGGCTAAAATACACGTTCAGAGTTTTGAATTTCACCGTTTACATGTTTCACTCTGTATGTACATCGACCTTTGTGTGTCGATGTACATACAGTCGACGTTTAGCCTTTTTGTGTTTCTAATATGTAACTGTTTTCTACCGGTATACAATAACACTGCTTTTGTATGCATCATAAAAGAAAACAGCAGCGTACTGAAGTATTGAAATGATGTGCCCTCAGTCCTTGAAATGAAAAGGCACAAATACTTTTAATGATTGCTTATATACACACAGTTCATTTCACAGACATACAGATGAGAACCTGTATAAGACTAGCACTCCTGTGCACAAGTGTGTCATTTGTGATTAAAATACAGATGGCTTTTGCAGCTCAACCTTCAAACCCAGCAGGGCTCACAGTAATGGTCTTAATTCAATGAATTCTAGGAAATTGCTTCAAGAGGTATTTCAATCCTAGAGGCCATATTAAACCTTAAATAGACTCTTCAGTTCCCTGACTAAGCATTCATATCTAAAAGATGTGGCACAAAACTATATATTATTCTCACAGTGGAGGTAATATTTTCAGCATGGTTCAGGTTCAGAACAGATAAGATTAAGCAAATAAAACAAAAACATCAGGAAACATCAAATTCAAGCAAACGTATAATTAATCTTCCGCAAGTAAATGAATTACAGGTGATCAAATTGGATGGGTCAGGTAATTTTTAATGAACAGTTCTGCAATTTCTATGCTTATGCTTTTAGCTATTAAAATAGGTGAGGCTATAAATCAATGTGATATACATATTACTTGACTTACGTTAGACAAATAGATCAGAAATGTACTAACAAGCAAGAAAAAGAATCCGGTAGAGCTCTCACGGAACTGTGGAAATTTACACCCACCTTGTGAAACATCTGGCTGTGTTAATAATGCTCAACTTTTCCATTATTACTCTGTTATTGTATATGCCTATTGATTTGTTACATGCATGACATTATTTTAATGCATACGGCTTTCATGCTATAACATTTATTGAAGTTCTTACTGAAGCTTATTGTCTTTGTTATATTGCCTACTGGTCCAGCTATGTCTGTAAAGGGGCTTTGTGGTTAACAAATATATGAATGATGGAATTAAAAAGGAATCTTCTGCAGACACTTGTGTATGAGCTTCAGAGCCCATCACAATGTTCTTACGATACAGATTGTATGCTGTATTTTTTAAAAAGTTACATTCAACTGGTCAATTTTCACATATCGACGCCTTCAATAAATCTAACTATAAGCAGATTAACCTACTCAGTAACCTTTTATATTACTCTGCTTCTAATGAATGCAACACATAACAGGTTCAGTAAAATATAAAAAGGAAATGCGCTTCTTCTCTTGTACATTGGCAGCCAGAGTGCTGCTTAGTTTAACAACTTTCCACTTCATTATTAGAGTTTGTGAGTTCTTCCAGATTCTCTCCAGTCCAAGAAACATCAATACAATTACTATAGTAATAAAATAACAATAATGACAAAAATAATAATGTAGTAACACTCAGATATCTCAATGCATTTAATGATGCTGGCATCATTTTTTGAAGGAAAAAGGCTTACAGAAATCTTGCTACCAACACTTATTCACTGAATGTCTTCTTTGTAACTTGAATTCTTCAAATCAGTTTCAAAAGACGTTTAATTTATTTTCTGTTTTTAGCACACAGTGGGACAGACAACAGCTTGTTAATCTGATGTAATAGTTGGCTAATTAACAAACAAGACAGATAAAGAGAGAAATCGTCAACAATGCCAGACATGAACTGTGTGAACCCTTTCTCAACCTTCTCAGCCTTAGCATAGCCACTAGGTTTGTTACAGAAGCCCGTGGAACTCCTACTTTGATCTCCCTATACAAATGTGTTTCTTCAGACCTAACAAATACAACCTCATCAGTTTCACCAGCCTTAGATGTAAAACCACGAAATGAATCACATCTAAACTCTTTATTGCAAACAAATGCAACATTACTAACCTTAAACCTTATCAGTTTGAATTCAAAGGGTAGATCCTGCCGCTGAAACCTGGAAAGCTTGTTCGAAAAGGTCACAGAGATAGTAAATAATTGCTTTTCAGTGTATGCAGCATTTCTGGATCTGGCCAAGGCTTCTGATACCCCTTAAAATCCTCAGCTACCCTGCCAGAATAGCCCTATGATTCTTTTATTCAGTGGCCTACTGGGTCCTTCATGGACACAATTGTCTAATCTCCATGTTTTGAAGAAATCAGCCCTCGCTGATCTCATGTCAAACACCCATATGAAAGATTTTAACACAATGCATTCCCTACCTATTAAACACATTCCCCTGCATATCTAGCACAGTGATAGTCCGACCACCTTCAAAACGATCTCAGATGAATGGGTAGCCACTAATTAATTCCAGGGATTACCTGCATGACTTTCCTAGATAAAGGAGGTGATTACTATTATCAGTGTTTTTCATAAGGGCAGTTAAGGTTTAGGCACTTTATGGTCTTGGTGACCTGCTAACATCCTATATTCCCAAGTAGTATGCTTTTCAGTTTTCTTTTAGCTTGGCGTTTTTCTCATTCATGATGCATTTACTATTGCTGCTTCTGCTGTTTACTGTTAATAAGCATTTCAAAAGTGTTATAGTGACATTTATTTCAAAAGAAATACCATACGAAAATAGTGGAACTTGTCATAATATTAAAACAGAAATCATATTATCACTTCTGAAAATGGACCACACGCCAGTAAAAATAAAGCCAAACCATATATGAAAAGTGGTTTAGTTTACAAAAGCCTTTGGCTTTTGGCTTTAATTTTTCTGATGTGTTACATTACAGCAGCAATGTTATCATTTTTTCATTGATGTTTTTCATTGGAATTAATGAAACTTAAAAGTTATTTTTGGAGGTGGCCAACTCCTACATGCCAGGTGATAATTAGTATAACTCCAGTGCCTCTGTTCCAGAAGGAAAATATACATATATATATATATTTTTTTTTTCAAGATTCATTCATTCGGTTAAATGATCTTTGATATTCTGAATGAGAAACTTACAAGGTGGTTAAAAGAGTTGGCAACTGTTATCAAATGGGAGAAAGTGAACCAGGAAATAGGGCATATTCAGAGGAAAGTATGGTTTCCAGTGGGGTTCCAACAAGCTTCAAACATTGGACCAGCTTACTGAAAGGAGTTTTACAGACATCAGAAGGATGGGAAAGGTTTGAATGCATGGATGATACAGTCATGTCTACAGCACAGCTGATGTATCAGTCAGATGGACAGACTGTAAAGGTCCATTGTTAAAATGAATATTAAACCACTGGCCGCCTGAGCAACATTATGCATGTCAGATACAATAGCCTTGTGAAAATTATTCTGTACTAGAGACACCAAGATGCAGCAAAGCAGTCTACAATGGTAGAGGTAGAAGGGGCCAGAAGTTTGCAATACAGGCTGCCCCATGTTGTCACAAACCAGAACTGAGAGAACTCGTCTGATGTAAAATATCCATGAAGAACATTTGAATTTCAGACACATATAGGCTGACTGGAGAATATATGAGGTGAAGATTTTTAATATGCATGCAATGGTTAAAGAAAACTGGAAAGGTGGCATGGCAAAACATTTAAAGGGCAATTACAACCATAAACTGAAAAAAATGTCTTCATCCTTTATGCAGTATTAATGCCCCTGCATTTCATTAATAAATTATTATACCAGTAGATGGTATGACACGGCCATAAAGCTTTCATGATTTCATTTTACAGTCATGTTTTTGAACCCTTGATGCAATTTTATGATAGCAGAGAGTGCAATGTGTTGAGAAGAATAACCACCACACCTCATACCATGCTTTTCGGCCCCAAAACTTGGACCGAACCACAAAAGGAGGGGGAAATATCGATATTCATCAAAGATACCCACACCTCCAGGTTGGTGGCAAAGCACGAAGCATCAGAGACTATCCATGTGCAACTAACAGTGGGTAAAACTGCCTTCCACTTTATAGCCTGCTACAGACCACCCTCCCAAACCCAGGAACCCCACTCGGCCTTCCTGAGAACACTGGAAAATATGAAGGTCTCTCCAAACACCATTATATTGGGCGACTTCAACTACCCAAACATAGACTGGGAGCATTACTCTAGCTCCAACACCCTAGCCCAAAGGTTCCTAGAATTTATAAACTCAAATGCTATGGAACAACTTGTTACCACTCCCACAAGAGGGGAAAACATACTGGACCTGATCATCACCAACATGGGGACTATATGCTCCAGACCAGAAGTGTATCCCTCACTGGTAAGATCAGACCATAAACTAATCTCACTGGATATTCACATCCCGACCCCACCCCTGCCCAGAAAACCACAGTGAAAAACTTCACTAAAGCAAATTTCACACTCCTCAAAACTGAGGTGGAATCCTTCAAAGCCGCGGGCCTGTGGAAAATACGGCCCAGACCGCAGAATCCTTTATAAACACATTCTATGAACACCTTCAGGAATGCATGGATCATGCGATCCCAAATAAAACCAAGACCCAATCCTCCAAAGGCAGATGTCCTGTCTGGTGGACCCCAGCCATAAACAAACTATACAATAGAAGGAGGAAGCTACTAAATGATAGAGCAAAATCCCAAAAAGGGAAGGCATCACTGATCAGTATTAGCAAAAAACTACGGGCACACATAAAATTGTCTAAGGTCAGCTTCGAGAGAAAAATTGCACAGGACACTAAGGATAATCACAAGGCTTTCTTTAGTTATGTTAGGAACCTGGGTGGTAATTCCCAGATATGCTCAGAATTAGTCCAAAATGACAAAATACACCGAACCCACAGACATTGCCAACATCCTAGCTGACAGGTTCAGCGCAAACTTCTCCCCCCCTCCCCACCAAAAGGGCAAATATCTATCCCAGCAGAGTGCTGCCCCCCTGACATCTCAGATGCTCAGGTAAGAGCCACCCTCTCCAAAGCAAAAAACACAGCATCGATGGGACCAGATGGTGTCCCGGGCTGCGTCCTACAAGAACTCCAAGAAGAGCTAAACCCAAACATAAAACTACTGTTCAATCTCAGCCTTACTACAGGATATGTGCCCAAAGAGTGGCGTACAGCAACAGTGGTCCCTCTCCATAAAGGTGGTGCCTCAACGGATCCTGGAAACTATCGCCCCATAAGCCTGACTAGCTTGGTCTGCAAAGCTATGGAAAGGATCATCATGGACCTCATAAATAAAGATATTGGGGACCTACAAACACTGGATCCTACCCAGTTCAGCTTTGTTAAAGGCAGATCCTGCCTCTTAAACCTGGTTGATTTCTTTGAAACAGTCACCAAGGCCATTGACGAGGGGAAGGTGGTCCACACAGCCTACCTGGACCTCGCAAAAGCCTTCGATACAATACCCCACTCGAGCATTATAGATAAGCTCACCAGCTTAAATATAAACCCCTATGTCACTAGATGGATTGCAAACTGGCTCAAGGACAGAACTCACATGGTTAGAATTGCTGGAGCCATGTCAGACTCCAAACCAGTTACAAGTGGTTTTCCCACAAGGCTCAGTCCTGGGACCTCTCTTGTTCGGTATATATTTCTCGGAGGTACAGGCCAACACGGAAGGACTGTGGCTGACCAAGTTCGCAGATGACTGCAAACTGGGCGTCATAATCAACTCTCCAGCTGACGCAAGCATCCTCCAAAAGGGCCTCATAGAAACAGACAACTGGTGCCAGAGCCATGGCCTCAAGCTAAATGCCAAAAAGTGTATAGTCATCCCCTTTGGCAAAAACAAAGTGCCCACAAATTACCACATAGGTGGTAATCCAATAAGTACAGAAGAAGTAATTAGGGACCTGGGGACCCAAGTTGATAGCAATCTCTCATTTGACAACCACATGGCCAAAGTGGTTAGAAAAACATTTTATATAGCCCACCTAATCATGAAGGGATTCACATCTAGATCAGGGGAGGTCATTGTGCCTCTTTACTCATCCCTCATCAGGCCCATAATTGAGTACAATGCCCCTTTTGGGATGTACCTTACCAGACACCTGCAGCAACTGGAAAGACCCCAAAAGTACCTCACCAAGAGGATCAAAGGGCTCAAACAGATGCCATATGCTGCCCGGTTAAAGAAACTCCAGCTCTACTCAGTGGCATACCGCCTGTTCAGAGGCGATCTGTGCCTGACGTATAAAGCCATGTCCAACCTGGAATTAATGGACATGCTGCACCTCAGAAAATCCAAATCCCATCGAGCTACTCGCTCGAGAGACTTGAACCTCAGCACTGAAATAAATAGGACATGCTGGAGGGACAGATTCATAACCCAGAGGCTCCCTTCACTCTGGAATAAAATCCCAGTCCAGGTTAGGCAGAGTCCCTCATTGACTCTCTTCAACAGGAATCTTGATGAGTGGATGGGAGATCGTAGGTTTACCCCGGGTATCACTTCTGTGTCACTGTTACACAGAGGCACAGTATACTAACCTTGAAAAAGGGCATAGCAAAATAAATTTAAAATGGGTGGCGAAAGCCAAACACATTCTGGCTAGGCTTATAAATGCTCTAGGGCAGATAGCCTAGTATGAATCTATGAACCTATGAACCTAATCTCTACTAACTTACAATAATTGGCTTAGTTTCTGGTGTCTTTCCAAGTAGATTCAGTATTTGGCAGCATGGGGGGGGGGGACATATTGCTTTGCAAAGGATGGTCTGTACCTGCCTCCCCTAGGCTTCCTAATATTGTCTAAAACTTTATCCAACCCTTAGAGCTTTTCTTAGGTAATGCCAAACTAAGACACTTACCGTCATAGCAAATAAAACTCAAAGAAACTAAAAGTGTTACTGCTCAATGCTATCCTAGGAGCCTAAACAAGAAACTCCATACCGTACAAGCTCTCTTGTGCTGTTACTGTGACATGATTTAAATCTGCAGAAAGTACTCCAGCAGTACAAGGCTTCAGTGTCTTCCACACATTTAGACCATCAGATGAGGAGTCTCATTCTAAATTAGTAACAAGCATAACTCTACATTGGTAAAACAGGACAATGCCCTGAAATTTATTCATGTGCAAATCACCATCAACAAAGTCCCTCAAATTCCATAGCTCATACTTTGACCTGGAGACACTCACCATTAAATCAAATAACCTATTCATGGGAGACATTAACTAACCCTCTATAGACTGGGAAACATACACTGCATCATATTCGCAGGCATAAAAATTCCTGGATTTTATTAACACAAACGCCCTTGGCCAGATAGTGCTCACAAGCACCAGAGGTTCAAACATACTGGACTTGGTACTCACCAATGCGGGACAGCCTTGTATTCCCCCAGTGTCACATCCTCACTGGTGTGGTTGGAACATAAAGCTGTCTCCTTTGAAACAAAAATCAACTTAGTAACCCCCAACAAACCCCATCAGTTAGGAACTCTTCCAAAGCAAACTATGTCCTATTACGCAATAGTTTGTCAAAATTCAGTGTCTCTCCCATCCCTGAGTTCACAGCAGCCTACGCATAATTCTTCACAGAAACCCTGTAGAACCATGTAAATGACTGCACAGAGGCTGCTTTGCCTACTAGAAGTAAGCTCAAAACAAACTCTAAAAACAAACCACACTGGTGGAATCATAACATCAATGCAGCATGTAACAAAAGGGAAAAAAAAATCATGACTAAAATCAGCAACAGCAGCTCCCATAATAATAGGAATTCTAATTAAACTAAACAGGAAACTAGGAGGACTAATTAAGTCCAACAAGGCCAATTACAATGTCAGTATAGTCTCAAAGGCTAAATACAACCACAAGGCCTTCTACAGCTATGTCCAAAACCTAAAAGGCAGCACATATCAGTGTGCCAAACTGGTGGTTAGTGGTCCCACCTTCACTGAGCAGAGTGCCATATTGAATTTGCTGGCTGGCAAATTCAGCTCAGATTTCAACCCCCAGTCCCTACCTGCATCCCCATGAAACCCATACTAGCATAAGCTCTCCAATTATTAACAAGAAGCAGGTCCTGATGGCGCTTGCCAAGGACAAAAACACAGCCTCAATGGGCTCTGAAAATATCCCGGGATGCCTCCTAAATAGCTTGAAACATGACCTATCAAGACCACTTGAAGCACACACCAACTATAGCCTCAAAACAGGCTTTGTACCATGAGAATGGAAGACTTGCAATGGTTATCCCACTCCACAAGGGTTGACCATCAACTGACCACAAAAACTACAGACCTATTAGTCTGACTAGTCTAATATGCAAAGACATATAAATAATTACCATGGAAATGATAAACAAAGAAAGCGACAACCTTGAGACACTGGAGTCAACCCAGTTTGGCTTTGTTAAGGGAAGATCATGCCTACTAAACCTGGTGGACTTCTTTGAGAAGGTCACCAAGGCAATGGATGAGGGGGAAATGACATATACCACCTGCCTGGACCTGGCTAAGGCATTTTATATAATAGCACACACAGGCATAGTTGATAAACCCCTACATAGCTCATTGGATTACCAGCTGGCTCGCATACAGGTCCTAGGAAGTCAGCATGTATGACACCACCTCCAACTAAAACAGCAGTCACTAGCAGGGATACCTCAGGGCTCTGTTCTGGGTCAGCTCCTATTCGGCATTTACATTTTAGAGGTAAAGTCTAATGTCAAGGTCTTTGCCTGACCAAGTTCACAGATAGATGCAAAACTGGGAGTTATCACAGATCACTCCCATGACACTAGCATCTTACAAGAGGGTCTAATACAGACAAATAACTGGTGCCAAAGGCACAGACTACAACTCAGTGCCAAGAAATGTATTATAGAGCCTTTTAAGAAAACTACCACCCAGACTTATCAGCTCATCAATAAGGCATCCCTAAGAGTTTGTCTTGTAGTCTGGGATCGCGGAATATATGTAGACAGTAATGTGGCCTTTGACCAACATGTGGCCAAGGTAGCAAGAAAATCATTCTACGTCACCCAGCTTATAAGTCATAGTCCTGCTTTATTTGGCCCTTATCAGACTCATCAATGATTGTAATGCCCCCTTTGGCATGTACCTGACCAAACATAAGCAACAGTTGCAACATCCACAAAGGTTCCTTACAAGGAGAATCCAGTGTATAAACACACTGTCTTAGCTAGATCACCTTAAAGCCCTGTCTCTATAATCTTGTCTCCTACAAGTCATTGAGAGGTGATCTATGCCTAGCATACAAGGCATCCTTTAATCCAGCTGTGATGGAACCTCTACACATCTGCAAAACAAACTGCATCAGAACCACTATATCCAAGGATTTAAATTTTGCTTATGACATAAATGAGACATGTTGGTGAGACAGATATGTGTCTCAGAGGATACCCATGCTCTGGAACAGACTCCCCATCCATGTGAAACAAAATCCACCCCAAGCCTATTTAAGCATAACCTTGGCTAATGGATGGAAAAATCGGAAATTCACCCTCTGTCTGACCCCCCCATGTCTCTGACAGACAAAGCCCAAACTTACCTACCCCCATCATAGCCTCTAGAAACTCCCTCACATGCCCCTCCTAATTAACACCCATGATACAGAGGGACACAATTGGGTTGGATTGAATGGCTAGGCTTATAAAGGACTTGGTGGTCATTAGCCTAATATATACCTATGAACCTAATCAGAGTACTTCAATTTCCTACTTTTTGAGCACGACTTTCAGGAGCCTTAGTCTGTATTTTGCAGTGATGTAATTTTTATTCATTTATTTGTTCACCCACCATGCTTGTCGACTGTCTTATCTACTGCTGTTGACCAAAATGGATTCATGTCACTACAAAGACAAAAAAGATCTCACCCACAAACAGCAAAAGCTGATGTAACACTTACATTAACATCTTAGAAATGAGAAGTGTGTTTTTTACCTCCATGTGCCCTTTCTTAACTACACCAAAATATATAGGTGCACAATCATGGTAAAAGGGCAGGCACCCTCAAAGTGATATTTTGATAAAATATCTCATCTGCAACATTTAACTATGAGTATCAAACAAACATTAAAAAGATCGTATTGCACCCAGATAAGTTTAAATTTCCAAACTCTTTAATTAAATTAATACCCATACTCTATTTTCTTCTGCTAAAAAAAAACTTAGAATCAAATCTTGGCCTATTCCCTCATTACATAGGCCCTCTCCCAAAAACAAAACTTGCTCTTCTAAATGCAGGCAGCATAAAAAACAAGTAAGAACATCCAGACACTTCCTTACAACTTACCACACAGACATTCTGTGTATCACTGAACCATGAATAAAAGATGGCACTCCTAATGTTAAATACAACTTCCCTGGTTATAGTTATGCATTTAATACCCACAATGACAGAAACACTGGGGTGGCACTTTAATATTTTATAAAATCTCATTGCAAACAGACATAGTAGCTCAAGCTACCTTTACCAATAACTACAGCTCAGAGTGGCTTACGGTACTGGCTACAACTCAGAGTGGCTTACTGTACTTATACCTCCCACCCTCCAAGCACTACAGCTCTCCCAACACAACTATTCTAGGAAAGCTTATCGGTTGCCAAAGAGATGAAAATAAATGTTACTAGATCAACAAGTGCACATTCTCCTTTGGTGTTGGAAGATAAAAAGGCTATGGGTTCCTTCCCAAACCAAGATGCTTGGATTTATTTTCCACCATTTAACCTGCAGTGTGGCATAAATGGGGTGCTGCATTCCTGGGTGAGAAGTCCTTCAACTGATATGTTAAAACAAAGCCTTATTTGCCTGAGTTGGTGATAGCTTAGGTGGATGCAAAAGATCCTACAGCACTTATTAAAAAAAGTATAAATTCCCCAGTGCCCTGGCCAAGTCTGTACAAGTACCACCTTAGGTCTCCCCAGAAAAAAGGCCACTGGTCTAGCGAGACTAACCCATACCTCTTGAGTGTCCAGATTTTCACAGAATGTCCAGATTTTTGCCTCATACTTTTGGTCTGTTCCTCATACAGTTTGTGGTTTTCTGGCAAATCACTGGGATGATCTAAGAACTGAAGTCACCGAATACTAACATATGTTTGAGTTTCAGACTTCAAATCCTTCAGAAAATGTATGTTAACACAAACCCTGTTATTCTAGCAACTTTCAAAATTTATAAGAGCAATATATAAAATTTGTCCCTATTTTTGGGTCTTTGTCCCCCCATTTTGTCAGACTTTGTCCAGATTTCTTGCACTAAGTGGTTGATAGCTATGGACTAATTCCATCAACAAAGATAAGTAAAACAAATAAAATAAAACCAGTAACTTCCTTTCTGACCAAATCCTTTCACAAATTATACATTCCCCAACAAGATCAATATTCAAAACAACCACCCCCAAAATTATCTTGTTATAACAAACTATTCAGATCTGACTTCTGATACTGAAATATTTCTAGCCTCCATAAGTGACCATTCATCTTTTTCTCCAGTTATATGCAAAATAAAAGACACCAAAATTCATCACTTTCAGAAAATCCTCTGACCAAAATACAGCTGCATTGAAAAACTATCATTCACTAACCACAACCACAGAGACTGCTGAAATGTTCAGTGCAAAACTATGCACCACCAGGTAAACACTTTTCTGTCATCTTAAGGCTATAATAAACCAAGGCCAAACTTAAGATTACCAAAGAACAAAGTTCTGATTAAAATCAGACACATGGCCTGACAGGCTATTTCTGTATCAAAAACCTTGCTCAAAAAATGTCAGAAGCACCAATGGGAACTAAAAAAAGCAAGTAAATGGACAGACCACAAATAAAGAGCAAGCAGAATTCATTATTACATGTTCCAGAGGCTTTCTTTCATTAACAGACTTTCAAAGGGAATCTTCCCAGTTTCCCAACACTTCTTCCTTCTATGCCATCACTTCTACACCTACCTCCAACTACCTTTATTCACCCCTCTTTCGATTTTTCAGCCTTAACTAAAGAAATTGAAAAACTCAGACTAAATATCTGGTAATTTACCATTTGTCTTTAACAAACTCCACCGATGGTTTAAGAACATTATGGTATGATCTTTTGACTTACCTCTTTTGCCACTCTATACGAACACAATGCGATTTACATGGAAACAAGTCACACTAACCTCTTATCCAAAGTTAATAAACACACAGTAATGGTGATTTCAGGCCCAGTATCATTTTAGTGACTCTTGCAAAACTTTGTGAAAAAATTAATTTATTTTCATTTGTCTACATCTAGTCGCATATTTAACATGTTATTCCCATAAGAACATTGATGGCCGGTGTACAACAATGGCACTGTATACCTTGACTGCTGATACTCTTCCAAATGCTGACAAAGGCAGTCTAACTGGTTAAGCCTTTATAGATCTTATTTAAGCCTTTGTTCTAGCTGACCATACTGTACTGCTACAAGCACTCACTGCTGTAGGAATAAGTCTTAAATCCCTCGACTGGTTCAAGGATGTAATCTCTAATAAAACCTCTCTCATGAGATATGCCTCAAAGTTCCATTCTGTCACCATTTCTCTTGTGTATTTTCATTAACAGACTGCCCACTGAACTTATAAAACCCAGCAATTGTTGTCATCATTGCCATCATCCTCAAGTTCCTTTTGTCTATTTTTACATCTAGTCAGGGTGTTACATTAACAGTCAATGTCACCAAATCACCTAGAGCCAATATGTACACCATCATGCGGTTAGTATATATGCAGATAATACAGTTATCTGTAAATCCAACCTCTCCATCCATACCATAGTTAAAAAAGAGCATGCCCTACCCATATTATCCTAACATTAACCTTCTATTAACACAAATAAAGAAGTGAAACTATGGTATTCTAATCTAAACAAAAACTCGGATCAGTACCCCTTACTGGTACATCCTATATAATATCCATGATAAACTAGAGACTGCACCCAACTTCCATTATCCAGGTGTTTGGCTAGAAAATGCTTAAATTTTCATCAAAGCCCAAAATCAATCAAACTACTCTACAGGTCAAAAAGATTTAGTACTTTCTCTTACCAGAAATGCAATTACTAACTAGAATATGCCCTTCCAAACATCACCACAACTACAGCATCAAAGAAGAATCTTTCAGCCCTACAAGCAACTATCAACTGTAAAAGTATATTTCCCTTTCCCCTGAAGAACACCACAACCTTACTCCAACTAAAGCAAAATGACTCCATGTAAAACATGGATTCAGTTTAGTACTAGACTCTTTTGTTTTCAAACTGTTAAAATGAGAGCTTTTCCACTTTCTAGCTGGCTACTTAATATCTAGATCCTCGGACTATCAGTTCCCAGTTTGGACCATCATTCTACATGCCAAGTAAAGCTGTATATTTTAGAAAATAGTTTCTCTTTCATTGACCTAAATCTTTGGCAGTCTCTTCCTCCCTCCATCCTAAAAATATTTCAGACTTTGAATTAAACTCAAAATGAAAACAAAACAAAAAAGTCTTCCAAAGGATGCAAATTAGGCCTGCTTGCTTACCCAAATATCACCTAACTCTGCTTTCCCAAACTTCACCCACAATCTCTGATGTCTTTAAAATACATTATAGAAACATATTGCACAGCTGTAGTAGACTCCCTTCATCACAATCCATCCCTCATCTCATGTATCCCTTCTCTCATTTTCTTTTCTCATACTGCTGTTTTAAAAATGCTATGTATAGATCCAGTTTCATTGTACTAAACTGATTTGTGTGTTACTCACACATATGAACATACAAATATACTCTTCATTGTGGCAGCTGTACTAAATGACCACACTATTTTATGAAACTTGTTAAATCTGTATTTCTTCTTTGCATGGACTACATTTTCTGTTGCAAAAGTTAAACTGTTGAATAATTATTTGCATTTTACGCATTGTACTACCTTCATGCATGTCAAGTGTTCTTGTGGGTTTTCCTCACTAGGCTGGCCTGAAAATGATCCATTTGTATCAGTGCTCTACTCGACAATAAATAAATAAATAACCAAAGAAACAAACTAGATGCAACTCCACTTCAATTAAATTAGGTTAAACTAAAGCTATAGTAGAAAACAATTATGCAATCCTACACACCATTTCAAACCAATTATGCTACCATTGTACATAGTAATATCAAGCTGCAGCTACAGGTCATATTGATTATATTACCCTGCAGACAAATAATGTGAAACTACAGCTACAGATCATACCGATTATATTACCCTGCAGGCAAATAATGTCAACCTCCAGCTACAGGTCATACCGATTATATTACTTTGCAGGTAAATACTGTCAAACTACAGCTACAGGTCATACCAATTATATTACCCTGAAAGCAAATAATGTCAAACTACAGCTACAGGTCATACCAATTATATTATCCTGCAGCCAAAAAATGTCAAACTATAGCTATAGGTCATACCAATTAAATTACCCTCCAGGCAAATAATGTCGAACTCCAGCTACAGGTCATACCGATTATATAACCTTGCAGGCAAATAATGTCAATCCCCAGCTACAGGTTATACCGATTATATTACCTTGCAGGCAAATAATGTCAAACTACAGCTACAGGTCATACCGATTATATTACCTTGCAAGCAAATAATGTCAAACTACAGCTACAGGTCATACCAATTATATTAACCTACAGGCAAATACTGTCAAACTACAGTTGCAGGTCATACCGATTATATTACCCTGCAGGCAAATAATGTCAAACTACAGCTACAGGTCATACCAAATATATTACCCTGCGGGCAAATAATGTCAAACTACAGCTACAGGTCAAACCAATTATATTACCCTGCAGGCAAATAATGTCAAAGTACAGTTACAGATCATACCCATTATATTACCCTGCAGGCAAATAATGTCAAACTATAGCTACAGGTCATACCGATTATATTACCCTGCAAGCAAATAATTTTAAACTACAGCTACAGGTCATACCGATTATATTACCCCTGCAGGCAAATAATGTCAAATAATGTCAAACTACAGCTGCTGTTCACACAAATTATATTAGCCTGCAGGCAAATAATGTCAAATTACAACTACAGGTCATACCAATTATATTACCCTGCATGCAGTAATATCAAACTACAGGTACAGTTCATACCAGTTATATTAGTCTACACACTATAATGTCACACTACAGCTGTAGCTCATACCAATTATATTACCCTGAACAATAATATCAAACTGCAGCTACATCTCATAGCAATTATATTATCCTGTAAACAATGTCAAACTATTTATTTTATTTATTTTACATTTGTTTACCGGGATAGTCCGACTGGATACATGTTCATTTTCAGCAGCGGCCCAGGGAGAAAAGCTCCAAATAGACAAACTTACATAGATTACACAAGAAGTTGGATAACATTAGAAAATATAAAACAAAGTGATTATGTACAATGGCTTAGTAGCGTTCCCTAGTAGGGACTCACAATTCTCATGGACAGACACAATTAAAAGCAAGAGACGTCAGATTGGACGTAGAGCTTGGTGACGTAGTTGCATGTTATGATATGTACAGATTACGCTTTCCGTTTACAACTTAATCAGGGTTAGTATATGGGCAAAGCCTGTTCACTTTGAGATACTGTTTGAGGTTTTTTTTGAAGAGACTTTTGGAGGATTGTAGGGTTATATAGTTTGGCAATGAATTCCAGGTTTTGCTAACACAGTTGGCAAACAGGGATTCACCAGCAGAGTTATTAGCTTTGTGGGTTTGGACCAGTAGATTTTTGGCTGACCGTAGGGAACTTAGGTTGCTATATGGCTTAATAATTTTTATAAGTGAGGGGAGTATCCTCAGGGTGGTACAGAATTTTGTGCACTATTAAGAGCTGATTGAATTAAGCTGGGCAGTTCTAGCCACTCTAGTTGTTTCAGGTTCTGGCAGTGGTGGGTTCTATAGGTGGAGCCAGTGGCGAATCTGGCAATATGGTTGTAGCTATGGTACAGCTTACTTAGTTCAGATTTGTTGAGGTTTGAGAGTACAGGCGAGGCATATAAAAGAGTAGAGAGTAGGTGTGACCAGGTGATTGCAGTCCTAGCCAGTGGGGTTAAAAATGTCTTGTTTCTATACAGTGATCCAAGCTTCTTATTGATGGTCTGTATGGTTTTGTTGACTTGTAGGTCAAATTTGAGATTATTGTCTATGATAACCCCTAGAAGTTTGGTGTGTTGATCTGGGGAGATAGTGGTACCATTGTTAGATGTGACAGATAATGAAAGTGTGGCCGCTCTACTAGTGGGGGTGAAGAGTAGAAATTTAGTTTTATTTGGGTTCAGCAGTAGTGGTTGGTTGGTGAGCCAGTTCTCAATAGTGTTAAATGTATTTTGGGTTAGGATTTGCAGTTTGGAAGGGGTGGTGGCTGAGCAGATCAAAGTGGAATTATCATATTGAATACAGGTAGCTTTAGGGATAGCAGTATGAAGGTTGCTGATAAAAATAAAGAGTAATGGACCTAGTATGGAACCCTGAGGGACACCAAGTGTGAGAGGTAGCTGGCTGGAGAGTTTGCCCTGCCATAGTATCACCTGTTGTCTACCAGTCAACTACAGTTGCTGTTCACACCAGTTATATTACCCTGCATACACTAATGTCAAATGACATCTACATTTCAAACCAATTATATCACCGTGCACATAGTAATATCAAACTACAGCTACACTTTAGACAAGTAACATTTGAGAAAAACTTCAAGCAGGCAAATGTAAATTGCAGCAAATGTACCAAACTTTGCCATTAAATACACTTGCTGTTAAGTCTTCAGTTTTAAGGACTAATACGTAAATGCATTTGATTTAATGATGAGACCTTTGTGACAGCCATTTAGCCTACTTATGAGAGCAAAAGGCAAGTGTATGGAGTCCAGCACCAAACAGTTACCAAGGGATGTCCAGATGTGGCTTAACTTTAACCTGTTAATTGCTCATGTGCCTTTGAAATGAAAGGCTGTTACATGGTGTCCAAATCATGCTACTACGTCCACCCATGTGGGTTACCAAATATCCCCAGTAGAAGGCCTTATGGTTATCTTTCACCTGGGAGGATATCTTAACCTCAAAGTTGGCTTTGCTTGACCTAATTAGCCTTCTTAGTTACCTATTTACTTTGATGAGAGAGTTTTTATCTTTATGGGAATAACCCTTCCTGATTTTTGCCTTTTGTTGTATATCTTGTTTAATTTGGGATGCCAAGGCAGTTTCTTTCCAGGGCTAGTTCTGCACTTACTTCTGGTAGGTACAGCAGCCTCTGTGCAGCCAATGACATGGCTGTACAGAGTTTCTGAGAGCAATTCAGCAAAGGCTGCTATGTTCTCAGGGTTTGGAGGGGCACTGAATTTTGACAAAGCATTACTTAATAAAGGGTAATTTTCCTTGGAATAGTTCTCAACAGTTACTGGTTGTAATGGGATTACAGAAGTGATTTAATTTTGAAGGAGACAGCTTTATGGTAGGACCTTACTAGGGAGGATGAGACGTGGGGATGTGAAGTGTTCACCAATATTTGTGAGCACGAGGTAAAGTATGCTGGAGCCTGTAGTGGGTGTATTCGCTATTTGGTCAAGGGTGTTTGTATTTATGAAGTCCAGGAATCTCTATGGCTGCAGATTTGAGGCCATGTAGGATTCACAGTCTATAGAGTGGTAATTAAAGTCTCCCATGAGTAAGGTGATAGGTTTAATGTTGTCTCCAGTAGGTCCAACTATGCATTGTGAACTTCTTAGGACACAGAGGATGATCTGTAGCTGGCTAGGATATAGTAAAGGATTTTGTCTATGGTGATCTGCACATGGAGGAACTCCAGCATGTCATACATTTGACAACACTAGAGGCACACTTGTTATTAATGTATACTGAGACACTGCCACCGTTAGCCCTTGTCTGTGCACCTACTTGCATACAAGTGTGTGAGGCACTGAAATCTCACAGTGCTGGAGACTCTCTGCTTCTTTAAACCATGTCTCAGTAGCTTTCCAGTATCGATATTCTCATCTGTGACGAGGGCTTGGAGGGAGTGTAATATTTTATTTAAGCTCCTAGCATTCAGCAGTAATACCTAGAGGTTCTGCTCAGTCAATTTTGCTATGTCGGTAGGTTTGTCAATTTGGCATTGCCTAAAATAATCATTATGTGGGTGGACAAATGGTTAACCAATATTTGAAACCCTAGTGGGGGAAGGTACAGACCATCCTTGGCAAAGCAATGTGGACTGCTGACCATTTCCTCCCAAGATGACAAATACTGGATCTCCTTAGAATGGCACCAGAAAAACAGACAGTGCTTAATTCGATAATGTTTTGTTGAAATTGTGACATCATCATCGGTGATGGTAATAAGCTGCTCAGTGCCAGGCTCATACCAGCCTGAGACACATGATCTGAAAGCTCCATAAAGTCTCTCTTCATATAGTCCAGGGAGGTGCACCTAAATGGAATGTGGTGGACTCGTGCAGGTACCTGTGGCATAACGATTTCAGTGTGTGCATGATTCAGCCGATCCTTGCTCAAAATAAGCAACTAACAGTTCTCTTCTCCTCATTCAGCCTGGTTAGAGTAGTATTACTACATCTTACAATGGAGCTCCCTATGATGACAGTCCTGGGAAGTATGTTTGCTTGCCTTAGGTGCTTAGTGTTTGGGGCTCCACGGAGAGTGGCAGTAGGTGTGGTGTTAAGTGTTGCTTTTTCTAAGTGCCTTTGGGCTTGCTGAGGCATAGCTTTGACAGCAGGTGGTCTAGGTGATCTTTGTTCTTTAGTAGGGTTGCTGTTAAGTGCCTCAGCATATGCTAGTCTATGTGTGCATTGTGTGTGTGGTTTTGACAACCTGATGTGGATTTGTATGGGAGAGTTTGGCCTCCAGTGTCATTGAGTAAGTACACTTCCCACATATTGTGTCTGATTATTTAAGGATTGAGTGGTTGTCAGTAAACATGAGACAACTGATACATTTCTCAAGATGCCCAATATCTACCAAACTGGCTACAGGGAGGTTAGGAAATCGCATACCCATACTGTCCAGTCCTATAATTTGTGAGCTACAAGGGGGCAATGTATTGGGATTAGAAGGCCATTAAGGGTGCTTTGTTTGTGCAGACTAATAAGGGTGCTTTATTGGGGCAGACTAAGCTAAACAGTAACCAATTCTAACTTTAATGTTTACATAATAATGACTTCTACTAAATCTGTGGGCATTGCTACTCAAGCTCCAAATAGCTTCTCTAAGCTTGTTGGTGCACAAGGCATTTGTGCTATATTGCTGCTTTACATGCTACAGTTTTATGGACCATTCTACAGGGAAAAATTTGTTTGCTAGGTGTTTGCGACTGTACAGATTACTGTTAACCCACACAAACATGTAGAATTTATAGCAGCACAGTAAAAACAGAACAGTAAATAATGGTCCCTCTGACCAATAAAATGACTACATACGAGTCCTTTTGTATACTTCCCAACATAAACAGACCAGGCAAACACCTCCTGACACAAGATGAATAAATCTAGTCCTCCTAATGTAAAAACACAGTAGAAGAGACCCACAAGTGCAATGTTGACACAAACCACTCAACTCACTCACTCCTATAGGGCTTTTTTGTACACTTGCAGTTAACAGCCATAGCTCCTTATGGCATCTAGATATTTTCTGAATCTTTAACTTGGTAACTTACCAGATAATAACAGGCAATATTAGAAAGGTCAAGGAATTATTAATAAAATTATACTGACTGTCAATCTAGGATGCCCCACAGTGGAGAAATGAATTACTGTTTATCACTTATTATTTGTAGTTTCATATTTATGGTCATACTTTCATAACTGAGAGACCTACATGCTGTTGTGGGGAATGGTGTGAAATACCATTGTGGGAGACAGGAAAATTAATTGTCAATGTCCATTTATATCATACTGTATTTGAGATATTGCTAGTTGTTTGTAAGTAATTTTAAAAATAAGCAATATTTCCATATGTACTTAATACTTCAACAAGCAATCGACTTACAAGCTGCTACATGGCATCAAGTAAAACTTCAGATGTTGAAGAATGAAGAAAACTCTGATATTTGCACTGTAAGTTGCATATCTTGGGAGATATTTAGCTATTATTCAGCAAGTCACTTACAAGCTGCTATATGGCATCAAGTAAATCTTCAGATGTTGAAGAAAACTGTCTGATATTTGCACTGTAATTTGCACATCTTGGGAGATATTTAGTGCTACTTACATTGTTGATTATACAATCGAGCATATTTTTTCATATTTCTCTAAATATTTAAATAAACATGCATTCAAAGAAGAATTTCTTGCTGTCATGTGAAAGCTTATGTCTGGTTAATCTGTTCTAATAGTATACATCTGTGTTGTGCATTTTTCAAGATACAACTATTTCTTTGTGAAAGTTTAGCAAAAAATATAATTCTGGGTCTGTGTGAATTAATAATATATTATAGTATTTATGGAAAGACTGAGTACATGAAAATTATCCCTGCAAAGAACACTTCTTACAAATAACATTGCTATTTGTACAGTTGCAATAGCTTTTATTGTTCACTATATATTTACATTTACTTATCACATGCTTTTGAAGTTTATTTTTCAGAAAATGCCCTGGAATGCAACGATGTGTGTAGGACGCTAGAGGTATGGCATTCCATACCAGATAGATGTTAAATATTAAACAACTAGATGGAAATCCCTTGATGAAGGTAATGTCAAGACAGTAACAGTGAGAGGAAGGGCATGTTTTATACAGCAAATTCAGTGAAATGTCCACATAAAAGCAGGAGACAAAGGTAATGACTCAAAATAACTGTAGTGTGATTTAGCAATCAAAGGTACTTTACCTTGCCTGGATGCCACTAGATACAAGCAAAATACTTCTGAAATGCAGGTTAGGACTACAAGCCTTGTTGAGCTCCAGGAAAATAAGCACAAGACAGCATGTAGTAAAGGAGGTTTACTTAAGAGCAATACTGGGTGGTCACTTACTATCATGGGTCTATGGAAAACAATGGGAGGGAAGAGTACATGAATAGCTTATACAATAGTCAATAGCAATGAAAGAGGGGATAGAGGGACTTTGGAAAGCAGATAATCATAAGGGGTGGAGGACAGAGACATAGCCTCATAAAACAGAAGCAGCAGAAGGGTGGGAAAGATGGGAAATTTTAAAGGAACAAGCATGCTAGCTGCAGAGGCCAGCAATCAGATCAAGGCAATACTGGAGCTCTTTCAGAATCTTTAGCTTAGTGCGTTAGTGAGGAGACAGAGCAGATACAGAATGTAAGCAGGTAAATGATTTGCAGAATATAAAAACACTGAATCACAAACTGGAACAGAGACAATTCTCTCTCTATTGAAATTCTATTACAATTTAAGGCACCACATGATGCAGCAATTTACCAGTAACACTGTTTATGGCGAAAAGTAATAAATAATTAAGGCACAAATCTGGTAGTAGTATGCAGTTCTGCCATGACTGTGAATTTAACTGCAAGACTTTGGCCCAGCAGTATTTAAACTGCAAACATATAGCTTTTACAAGTAGTTCTACTTGTGAAAATAGAAGTGTAACAATGCAATTTTCCCACAACTGCCAATTAAAATACAAAGCCTAGGTCCCAGAACAAACTAAAACTGCAGTCAAATGGAACACAACAGAAAAGGACAAAGTAGCATCACCACACAAGACTCAAGTGCACTTAAATATTCAGGGATAATTAAAATAATTTAAATGTCTTTCTTTTTTTTTTTTTTTTTTTATTTGAAAAGCTAGTTACTCACAGCTGGGTGGGGATAGCTCTGTGCTGGAAATAAAAGCTAGCAAGAGAGATATGCAATCAAATAAGGGTAATATTGGAGCTCTTTCGGACTCTCAAATGACCAAGCCAGATTTTTGATATGGAGTAAGAAGTTGGACATGTATGACAGAAGGTGGGTGAATGATTCTGCAGTCATTAAAAGGGTTTATGACTTCTTACTACCCACTTTGGTAGAATCTCTGACCTACCTTATTACTTTCTATTTTAAGGTTAGAAAAATCTGATATGAAACAATAACTCCTTTATTCCAAATTCCATGCATTAGCTCACGTATATTATAAATGCCAGAAGGAAATAATGTGGTATTGCACACAAAAATGGATGCAGAAACTGCTTCAGCTACAAAACAGGCAGTATAATATGTAAATAATACTTTGAATGTGTCATTCAAGGTTAAAGTAAAGGAAAAGCGCTTCATGAACAAATAAATAGAATCAGCAAAGTTCTCCTTTATGGAACCAAAGATTGTTGCCAAATTTTCTATAATAGTACAGCCTAGAAAAAAAAAAACAGTTTCAGGATGGGAACATATATGCCAAATCAATGAGACTTCCGCCTTTCACATTGGCATTGGGCAAACTGGAATACAGGACTACAGTAAATGGTGGGAATGCGCATAGCAGATCCAAGCATACAATCGAAAACTACACATAAGGAAGCCTTCAATGGGCCATGGTGAGAAAATAGCTGAAATTAAGGACATTTTTAAAAAGCTTTGCAAAATGAAAAAAAAGCTTTAACTTGCAACATAAATAGCAACCTCCAATTCATAAACTTTAACATTCATAAACAGATAACTTCCCTTCTCTCCATTCTATCCTACAATTCTATACCCCCCACCAGAAACCTTCAGTCCACTAACAAACAAATCCTAAAAGTTTCCAAACCAAATAAAAGGGCTGGACAAAGCCTGTACTCACACTCCATATGTAATCTATGGGACACCCAACCCCCCTCTATCACATAACTGGATTCCTTAAAACAAAACTTAAAACTCACTTTAAAAAATAATTTCCTTAACAAACCAATATGTCCCTATTTACAAAACCATAGACCACCTTAAGCTATGTCTAACATATTAAAGTAGTATGTCTCCAGTCAATGTCAATAAAATCTTTCCCTGTGAATATGATCCTATATTTATTTCTCATAATCTCATTACCTATCCATAATGCATCATATTTTTGTTAATAAGAAGGTGTAATACTAACCCTATCCAAGCTATGTAAATTTAGAAAATCATATGAGCCACAGAACTGTATAAAACTTTACACTTGATGTATTTTAATCACTGACAACTTGTATGAAAACTTTGGATACTGCTGTATATCTAATATTGTTTTATACACTTCTTGGATTTGTAAATGGAGCTTTTCTCCCCAGGCCTCCACTGAAAATGGATTTTTGACCCAGTGGACATTCCTAGACAACAAATGTCAATAAATGCATAAATAAATAATAATCAAAACAATGAATGATCATGGGTACAATGAAGAGAGTGAACACTGGAACCTCAGACATCAAATACTACAAAAGCATTTTTTTTCCGGGAGGACAAGACCTTTTACCTCATTTTTTTTTGGGGGGGGCAGTTAATTATTCTTACTCAAAGGTCATAAATCTCAAATGAAAATGGCATTTCCCTTTCCTTATGTTACGTCAGAGGAATTATCTTATGAATGACTGTGTCATTTTATTATTTTAGTTACTCATCATCATTACAATTAGTCAAGCTTATAGAAGGAAACATAAAACGTACCCTGTCTTCTCCCTCACTCTCATTTGCTGTCTATAAATCCCAGTCCGAGCATACAAACCCCTCAAAAGAAAAAAAAAAAAAGACACCCCCTCATCAAACTATACTGCTGTCAAGAAAATAATACAGACAGCCGGCCAATCAAAATAAAAAATGCCTTATGCAACCATGTATCCCTATTGTAATGAAGTGCTTTCATAAAAAAACAAGGAGTTTTAGTGCTATTTCATGAGGAAAGGGTCTAAATCAACAAAAATATTTGGTGGTGAAGTGCTGAAATTTGAAATATCTGTACTGTAGAGTTAGTGAATTCATAACATTACTTGTGGGTTTGCCACCTGTCGTGGAAACTTTGACTCTACCCCTTTTGTAGAAATATGTAGCACATCACTCAACAAACCTACACACACACACACACACACACACACATATATATATATATATATATATATATATATGGAATATTTAAATGGATTCTGACCCAAAATAGATTTTGTCACATAAAACGATATTAAACACTCAGATTGTGATTATACTTAATTAGAAATAAATAAAAAAAACATTAACTTCCTCAAATTCCAAACTGTGATTTTGGAAGGGTGACACACCATGCCCTATTCAATGCAACCACTGTGTGTGGAGAGAGTGACATTTACAACACCACTTTATCTTACTTAAACATTTGTAGGGATAATTCAACTCTGAGGAAAAAAAAAGTCTTCAGATTTGCAGATACCTTGGTGAAGAATGGCTGAACTGCTCTGCTTCGAGAAAACATTCATTTCCTACATTTTGGTTAAGTGTGACAAGACACACACATTTCTTCAAAGAAACATACTACTACCATTATGCACCGTTCATTTTTCAACAGATGTGTAATTTAAATTACATTTTCCATTTAATGCTTCTATAGTATATTTTCCCATAGCTGCTTTAAAAAGTAATTGCCCACTTGAAGTAATTTTTCTCTCGTGTGGCATCATGGCCCACTGGCATTAAAATATGTGATAAATGTGAAGCCAAATTACTGTGCAATGATTTTGAGCAGAGAGAAAACAGGTGAATTATATTAACTAATTAACATCATTCATGTATTTGTTTGTATGTTTTATCAGTTTCTTAACTAGGAAAGTCTGCTAGGCATCTTTTTTTCAGTTATCTTTCTCAAAACAGTATATCTTGTAGGGAAAGAGTGCATGACTCAAATGCCTGACTACAGGACAAAGCTCATGCAGGTTTAGTATGTTTAAATTCAATAGTCCTGAATGGACAAATTAACATATTTTTAACATAAAAAGACAGTAGACTTGCATCAGAGCATGGTTTCTTAGCCAAAGTACCTATAAGTCATCAGTTACTTTTTTAATGCTGAACTACTAACTAGAGTGGAAAACAATGTTTGCAAAGCAATAAAACTAGAGGAACTACAGTTAGCACATATTTATACTTAGAAGTACATCACAAACAAACTGTAACCAGTTTAGCAATACTACTAAAATATTCTCTCAGATTTCATTTAGTTTCTTGCATCAATTTTTCCTTAACCAATTAATGCTGAAATATCCAAGGAAAATTGGAAATCAGTAAGACAAGAAAATATCCTATTAAATAAAGAGCACTATGAAATACTATTAGACTGCAAATTTACTAGGCCTAATATGTTTTATTGATCTCCTGGTAAATAACTCACTCAGTTAACAAACACCTTGATTCATAAATCTTCTGAACTGGAAGTCCACAGGTCATTAGCAATCAATACATATCACTTAACCTTCCATGTTGTTAACAGAATGTAAGCAGCTTTCTCATTGGCATTCAAATAAACTATTTCTGTCACATAAACTGATGTTTGATAGAAAATTTTGTTTAAATGAGTTTTCCCCTATGAGCCATGAGAATGAAAATTCATTTTAAATGAAGCCATCGCTGTCAAGTTTTTGACTAAATTAGGTATAACCTTAATGCTGCGTTCACTCAGTAATCACACTTCTACATTTTGTAGATCTGATGGCAATGTATTTAAAAATAAATTGAACACACAGGTCTAAAACATTCTTTTTTCACAAACAAAATACTGCTATTAGTTATTGTGTCTATAAATGAAGAACAGGGTTGCTATTCTAATTCCCCACTCCGATAATTACGTACTAGGACACATGCATGTATGGACACACTCTTCTTAAGACAGATCTTTTGTCTTTCTTTGAAAGCACATGTTGCTTATGAGAGGGATGCCAACGAACAGGTTTACTCATCCCATTCATTAAGTACTGTTAAAAACAAAGTGTTATATTAAATGGAACAGAAACTGATAAAATGTAGTCACGACAGGCTTTTAACTGAAAATCATACTGGAACATACTAGTGAGAACTTTTGACTAGACTGCGTTCTAGTTTCTAAACCTTTAGGTGTACAAATGGTTTCATGTTGTACTTTGTTTCTTTATATTTATGGTTCCTTAATTACTGTACTTTCAGCTGAGTGCAGAAAGCGATCATACATTCTTCTTTTTCTTAGGATTGACCTCCTTAACAGCATTAATAGTAAATGATAAACAAGTTGGGTTAAATTACTTTAATATCTACAGCAATCAGCTATATGTTCATGCTTCAAGCAACCTGTCGTAACATGAAAATCCATAACATTGAGTTATTCCTATATATTACTTATATCCCAATTATTACACATGGCAAAAGACTAAACTTAGATAAATACTTATTACCTACAGCAATAATGTACTAATTATCTACAGCGATAATGTACTAATTACCTATAGTAATAATGCACTACTTACTACTCTACAAAAACATGTGTGTTGTACCTTCTTGCACACAAATGCACTTTACCAGTATCAATTTGCTTGAAATATGACAGCAAAATTTCACAAGTCACTATCTATTTTCTACAGTATGTTCTCTACCTTGTTTATTCAACTGGCTCTAAGTTCAAGCCTATACAAATCTTGTCTGAATAAAAATCCCTTTTGGGCCAGTTTTCACATTTTATATTTTGTTGTATCTTTATAATTTCATGTCTTTGTTTAGTAGGAAACCTACACATTGTCTCAGCCCAGAAGAGCCAGTCTAGGAGTATCTAAACAAGAAGGTGACAAGATTTCTGTTGTAAACATTTTGCTAGCCCTGGGCTTCCTAGGTCATACACTGACTACGCTGTGGATTTGTTGCAGAAAGAAAAGGTTCACTTTCTCCTTCTTCTCCAAGTTTCTGATCTCAGAATAGGTATATTTAGACAATGGTGAGTATTATTACCTAGTCCTCAAATTGTGAGTTGCAGAAGGCTTGCCCTGAAAAAAAATAAAAAATAGTTTTAGCATATTTTTCAAACCCAGGAGTGTTGCTGTTTGAAATAGTGAACTCATGAGACTATATAAACCTTTTAGCTTAGATAATCATTGACTAAGTAAAATATGAATATTCAGAACAAACCTATGCATATTTTATGTTTTATTCCATCTGTATGTAAATACTGTCTTTCATGGCTGCTCGTGATACAGCCCCATTTGGGTATGTCTACTTCTCCAGGTAATCCCCCAGGGTTCTGTGCTGGGACCTCTACTGTTTGGCATCTACTTTTCTGAAATAAATGCCAAAACCAAAGGGCTCTGGTTGAATAAGTCTGCAGATGACTGCAAGCTAGAAGCAGTCATTAACTCCCTAAATGACTTATCAGATAAATAATTAATACCAAAATCTTAGACTGAAACTAAATGCCAAAAAATGCATTACTGTATCCTTTGGGAAGTCATCTACCCCAGGGAACTATCACTTGCCAACACACACCTAAGAGTTGACACAGTTGTTTGGGAGATGGGAACTTATGTGGTGACCTAATTTTGTCCAACATGCATTTATTCTTATAAGAAAGTCCTTCTATATTGCACAGCTTATAAACAAAGGGATTGTGTCTAGATCTAGCAATGCCATTGTCCCCCTTTACTCAGCCTTCATTAGGCTAATCACTAAATATAATGCCCCCTTTGGCATGTATCTGTCCAGAAACATGCAACTACTGGAATGCCCAGAGATACCATACTAAAGGATTCACAGCCTAAACAACATGTCCTACATGGACCATCTCAAAGTCCTGTTACTATACTCTGCATCCTGCAGACTGCTAAGAAGTGATCTGTGTTTGGCATAAAAGGCATCCTCTGACCCACTACTGATGGATTACTGTACATCAGCAAGTCAAATTGCATCAGAAATACTTTTTCTAGGGATCTAAATCTCTTTTAGCAACATCAGCAGAATAGTTTGGAGCAAGAGGTATATTTTGCAGAGGATACCACTATTGTGGAACAGACTCCCCATCAACATAAAACAAAGTTCATCCCTGTCCATATTCAAACACAACTTAGATCTATGGATGGGAAAAAAAAAATTACCCCAGGACTGCCCCAGTACTACTAAGGGACAGAGGCAGTTATTAAATGCTTTATTCCATGCACAGGTCCCCTCAAATTATCTATGGTCGGATCCAAATTATTCTCATTAGGGTAATATATAATTATCGACCATGGGATGGTTAAGGCTGGTCTATAACCAAATGGGATAGGTTATTTTGAGCACAAAAGGGGAAATTGGCTAGGCTTCAAATGGCCTGCAAGAGCAGCTAGTCTAATACCTACCTATGAACCTATAATTAAATAAATAAATAAATAAAATAATGTGTGCAGGGTGACTTTAAATCATTCTGTGTACTTTCAGAACTACTGTGCCTTCAGATGTGCATTTTTTATTAAGGGGAAAATGTGGCCCCTAGCAAAGTACTTAATAGTAAAGGGAATGACAGGCCTTGTTTCCAACTGCCGGTCTTTGCTGTTCTTTTAGGCAGTGCCTATAGGGTCTTATGCTGGGTAGGATGGAGCTGGGTGTAATTTAAATGCCTGTTGTCCAAACTATGAGTGGGTAGACATAAACAGGCATTTTCTGTGCATGTGAAATATACATAAGGGTAACAATTAGAAATGCCCGGACCTGCTAGAATAAGTCCTGAAACTTGGAGACTGAATGGCTGAGAGATCGGACTTATGTATACTAAATCTGAGTTACCATTTCTCTGAATATTCCCTTTTCTCCATGTTATGGCAATTTGGGATTTGGTATATTTAAGTTTTGGTGAGGATTGTGGCTCCTCAATGCATCAAATCTTGGTCAACATGTGGTTGTTCCAGCAGTTCTCTACACTTGGCAGTATAATTGCTGGCTTTCCATTTTTCATTCCCTTTTTTTAAATTTTTTGTTTTGTGTGTGAGTGTGTGTGTGTGTGTGTGTGTGTGTGTGTGTGTGTGTGTGTGTGTATATATATATATATATATATATATATATATATGATCACAGGACAATAGAAACTTACTGGGCTATTGGCCTTGAGGCCCTTACAAGCATAGCCAAGAATTTAGCCCATGTTCCAACAAGTCAGAACCCTATGCCATTGTCCAGCAGGGACATAGGTGGAATACAGGGGTGTACTTTTTTGTTCCCTATCCAGTTATCCAGGTTGTGCTTAAAATGGTTTAATGAGGTACTCTGCTTTACACGAAGAGGGACTCTATTCCACAAAAAGGAGAGTCTTTGGAACACAAATCTGTCCCACCAACAAGTCCTATTGATGTCACAGACCAGGTTGAGGTCACATGTGCAGGTTACTTGAGTGAAGCTTGACTTGTGGATATGCAACAGTCCCATCAGGGTGGGGTCTGAGATTGCTTTGTATGCCAGACAGAGGTCACATCTGAGGAGTCTGTTGGAGACTGAGTACAGGGACAGGGCTTTTAGCCTGTCTGTGTAGGGAAGATGTTTGAGGCCCTGGATTCTCCAGGTGAGGAATTTCTGTGGTCTCTTCAGTTGCTGCATGTGCTTTGTGAGGTACATGCTG
Organism: Protopterus annectens; assembly: GCF_019279795.1. Classification (NCBI taxonomy): domain Eukaryota; kingdom Metazoa; phylum Chordata; order Ceratodontiformes; family Protopteridae; genus Protopterus; species Protopterus annectens. The sequence goes on along the minus strand of NC_056747.1, from coordinate 587,555,153 downwards.
AAAGGGGCATTGTACTCAATAATGGGCCTTATATGGTAAGAATACAAGGATGTTTATCTGGGACTAATTAAACCAGCTGTATCTACACATAGCTAATGTCTCTGACTCATGCCTTAGTTTGGTTTCACTTGGCCTGAGACACTATACTGCAGACTACCTTACTTTTTCAATGCTCAGTATTACTAACAGCCTGAAAAAGCAACAGTTGTAATGACACAATACCACCCTTTAATTTAGAAGATAGCACTTTAACAGAAAACAATTGCATTTTTGAGCCTTATAACATGAGGAAGGAAGATGTCCAATTAATGAAAGTAGTAGGTCATGAGCTGAGAATTCCATTTCAAAAACTCAAATACTGGTAAGATTTCCTAACTCTCTGTGGACATCTTATCCCTGGCATTGATCCACAGGTCTCTGAAATGTCAGACTCACAACTCAGTGATATGAAGTCTTGTGAATGGCTTAGGTTACTTTTATTATTCTGTACAGGTCACTTACCACAATCTATCCTTTCTGTAGTTAGACTGTCCTCTTCAACACAGTGACTGTTTTCATTCACTGCAATCCACAGTTATCTCCGTGGTTCTGTAATTGATGTATGTGGCAGATCCTTTAAAATGAACTGTGTCTGAGCCAATTATTTGCCAAATAATTCAGTAATCACATCTGGGATCTATTTAGAATCTGCTCTTCCCGACATATGTTCTGATCCATTAATCAAACGTTTATTTGTATGCTTATCGTGATTCAAATTTCTGTAGCAACTACCTTCTACATCAATACTGTATTTGACAATCTCTTGTCAGCTTTGAATGTCTGAATATACCTTTGTACTAAACCATTGGTTGCAGATGCACTTTTGCACTACATGAAGAGATTAATCCATTCACTTTAATAAAACAGCAAAACTATTCTCATACAAAATGAGTATCATTATCTGTAAATAGATTTATTGTTAGTACTTGAGTAATAACACATTTTCCCAGTTACTTATTGTAGCACATCTGTGACAATCTCATGCATATAAACACTTCTAACCCCTAGTCTATCCATCTACTACAGTCACAAATGGACCTGCAAAATTGGCAAGCGTCTTTTTTTCCATATTTCTGAGAATGTCTGTGATTTTGTCTAGGTATTTTCCATACTCTGATATGTAATGAATTCTACACACAATTACTACATTTCATCATCAGACCTTTGCCACCATACTGACTTTTTTTTATCAGTTCTTCATTTGCACATCACTAGAGCATCTAGCATACTTCCTTCTAGCACTGTTTTTTCTCAGTATTCAAAGAATAATACATTGATCCCCAAAAGACACAACTGTTTCTTCTGAGAATTTAGATCCTCTCTTACAATATAAACATCTGAGGAGTTTTTTGTCATGTGTATTGCTTCTAGTCGTCAGTTCAGTTTCCACTGGTATGACTTGAAAATGATGTTCTGCAAAGCATTTATATATGCTGTCACAGTCTCTTACTTTACGAGCAGTTTCTCGCAGTGACATTCGTAAGAGACCATTTGCATTACTGTGCCCTACAGACATTCTCTATTCAGTCTGATAACCATCCTCAGATAAGATGATAACCCATCTCAGGATATATGCTGCTGCCTTGTATGACAGGCTGTTTGTTCAAGAAACAGTGGTAACAATGGTTTCTGGTGTACTGAAATAAGCTACCATAAAATTATTGGTTGATTTTTTATTTAATACATCAGAAATCAAAGTTAAAACCTTTTTTTTGTCAATGCTTGAATTTTTTTCTCTGCAAGGAAAGTATTCTTAGCATATATCAAATAGGTCTTTTGTCACCTGAGGGAATAGCATGTCAAATCATATTGCCAATATACAGAAACATCATATGCTAATGTGAGTGTCAAGTCCTGGTTAAAATGCAATAATACTTCATCACACATTAATAATTCTTTACATTTTGAAAAATAATCTGTTTGTGGTCTCTCTCCTACCTTGGAATCTGTTCTTTATGTAACCTGTACAAATATATCAGTACTTTATTCTAGTTAAGTACAAACTTCCTTTAATAGTCTACCAAGACAAAGACTACATGACTCTTCCACTCAAGTAGAGAAAGTAACGCATCTTAAATTGCTTTCTCCTTCTCATCTGATATTCAGATTGATTTTTGTCACATGCCCAGGATATTCTGTGAATTGCTAGTCCATACTGCTGCAATATTTAGCACTTTCTGTAAGTTTCTAATGTGCTCACATTTGTTTAGTTACTATGGCACAGCACTAAGTAGAACTAATTTCAGGCCCAAACTTGGGGGGGGGGTGAACTGGGACAGAATATCTCAGAGGCATATATGACAGGCTGGATATGCCATAAGATGGTCCGTGTTCTAGTGATTAATCATCAAGGTACACCACCAAATTCAGCAGATTCTTCCAGCAGACTTTTCCATCAATCTATGGAAAATAGTGCAGAATTCACGACAAAATGCCAACATGCTGCAGTTAAATGAGTATCTGTGTTTAATTAATGGCTGAATATTTTGTTTAAAATCATCAAGCAAGACTTGTTAACAAACAGAAGTTAACTACTGTTGCAGAGCACCATTCAATCTATTTAACATGTCCACTATCTCTTCTGTTTACTTGGCAGGGATATTTCTGTTATACTACTGGACTAATAGGTAATGCTTAGGCAAGTTTGCCTCACTAGACTTCTTTTTTTGTACTTGTTATCTTTCTAGATCATTGTCATCTCTCTCTTTCAACACAACTAATTTGGCCATCTTTTGCAGAACTTTGCAGAAACATTTGTACTTAGTAACATGACAGGTCTGGTTCCTTCCCATAACATATCAGCATGCATTTCTAGCACGTCATCTGAAACATTATGTATCTATAATTTTACATAAGCTTCTGTAACCAGTACTTCCCATACAAAGCAAGTGATGGCACTTTTATCACAACTAATGGTAGCTGGTCCTTTTGCTTTTCATTGCAAACAGGAGCAACGCACTGTCCCATTAGTAGCAAATGCTGTCCAATATGTATGTTATGGTTTGCAGTGATTTATTTGGAGTCATTGTCTGAAACATTTTTCCAGACATAATTGATAGCACTGCTGCCTGCAGTCATGGTGCTGTGGTAGTGTTGTCGCCTCACAGTTAGACATTGCCCATTCGATTCTCAGTTAGAGTGTCTTCTGTGTGGCAACATGCATGAATGGGCGTTCCTTCATTGAAGGTTGTGCGTTAGGCCTGGCAAGCCAGCACGTAAAAATCTAGTGCCAATCATTAGCGGACCGGAGTTCCGCTGTGGCGACCCCTAACCGGGAAAAGCCGAAAGACACAACATCATCAACAATTGATAGCACTGCTGCTGTGTCAGTTTCTATTTGAGTGCTAACATTTACATGAAAAGTAAACACAGACAACTGTGTTCTTTTATACTTTAACACTGAAATCACTGATAAACAGAATCCCCTCTAGAAACGTATTATGTATTCTTTACAGAAAAGCTTTCACTTCTTTTCACACCTTTATTCAAATAAATATTACTTACAACATAGGCACACATACATTAATAGCAAAGAAAACCTATATTAACATGATTTGATTTTCACACATTAAGTATTACATGCATTCTTTCTTTATAACGGTCTTTCAGTCCAAGATTGCATAAATCACTCAATTCCTGCCTTCCCTTAAAACTCATTCCTCCTCCAGAACATTATTCTGCATGCATTGTTCCTACAAATTCCATTTATTTGTGATTTGCTCCTGCCATTTTCTAAAGATCCTTCTACTAGTTCTTTTATCTTTTTTATAATGTTCAACACTTTAAATTCAGTAGGCCTTATTAAGTTTAATTCTTTTGGCTGCCCAAGAAATGAAATTACTAGAAAATGGAGATCAAAGTCCAAACAAAAACTTTCACTTTTGGTCTTCTCTCTACTTTGGATTCTATATTTCTATGACATTCTCATTTTAATATGACCAACGATCCCAGAGTTATGGCATTTTGCTTCTATAAAATGAAAGTGTAGTGTACTATAATTTTTTTCTGAAGACAAACTGCTTTCTTTTCTGGTTACTTAACTAAATTTTAAGTTTACTTTATTTATTGCATTTGACATACTATGTCAACAGATATTTAATGCTTCCATAGCTGTTGCACATCTCTGTCATCCTTTTCCATATTCAGTATTCCTTAAATGTTAACAAACTAAGAATCTCACATCGATAAAAAACAACTTGAATCACTCAATCCAATAGCACCACCATTCTTAGAAATGATTTGGTGCATTCTGAGGGCAACTTTGTCTCCTAGCGTTTCATCCAAATGTGTACCAAATTCACAGTTCACTGCACACTGCTTCAGCTCAGCTGCATACTGTATCATACATTAATCAATCTTCTGGCTGCAGGGATGTAAATAAAATAATTCCACCATTAAGAATTCTGGTTCAAAAAACATCTTAACATTTCAGTGATTTGCATGTAGCTTTAATCATTTGTCAGTATAATCCACTTATGAAGTAGCCCATGTGAGGAAGCACCCGTAAAATGGAATAATGTTGATATGCCCCTACCATCATGAATATTACTTGCCCAGTTCTTTTCATATATGTTGATTATGATTCCGCAGCTGGCTTTATTTACATTTTAGTATTAATTAATTTTAGCTACACTAAATCTTTTACTATTCCGTTACCAGTACTTCCCTTTTATGTACTGTAGTAAAAGTAATATGAGAAGACCATGTGGACTATTTAGTATACTTTATTATATGAAGACTGCACTCATGCAGGTATATGTGGTGGCATACATAGACATTATACATATGTCCAATGGATATATTCACCAATTGCATACAAGCATTAGCAAGATATGATTCAGAGATGTGCTATGTATATGTGCAGCACATGGACAATTGTAGTGGACATCATATGCAGACAATTACATAATGACATTTAAATGAGGAACGTCATGCAAATGCTTTGCCTTTAGTGTTATAATATGATATATTCCCCCTTTTGTGATTCACAGTCACATTTTGCAATGCAAATGTGTGTTGTCCACATATGCTACCTAAAGAAAAGCTGCACTTTTTCTACTTACTTTGTAATCAGTGAAGGTACTTGGTTTTGCTGATAAACATTGCTATATCCCACTTTGAAATGCCTGTTTTATTGTACTGCAGTCAAATGCATAGAACAACACTCACCCTCCTCAGAGGATGAGATGCAAACAAAGGATGATTTATTACATATTTGAAGAACTGAAGCTCCTTGACTGGTTTTGAGTAGGCAGGGACATTATAAGGACTTTGGTAAACTTGCATGGCCCAAAATTAAAAGCTATAAACTAAAAAAAAAAAAAAAAAAAAAGGGTCCCAAGACTAAAATAATATTTAGAAGAAAGTTTAATTCATAAGTATGATTAAAATAGCAAGAAAACATAAGAAGAAACCTTTAATGGGGGAATGGTGTAATGGTTAAAGTGTTTACCATACGGACACAAGATGCAGGGGTTTAATTCAAAAATGGGATAAATGCCAAGCTTAAAATGGCCTGCAAGGGTAGTTAGCCAAGAACTAACCCATGAACCTAAGAATCGTGCATTGTCTTTGATGTTTTGAACATAGCTAAAGAATGCTTTGTGGTTATCCTTGGCCTAGGAGGCCAAGTTTACCTCAAATATGGTTTTGGCAGACTATTTGTCCTCTGGGCTGTTTGGTTATTTTGATGAGAACACTTATCTTGCTGGGTGCTAAATCTCCTAATTTTTGCCATGATTTTCTTCCTTTCATTAAAAAGACTATTGATGTTGCGAGTCTACCAGGGTGGCTGCCTTTTTTTTTTTTTGAGTTAGTTCTATACTTATTCCTAGTGGGTACAGCTGCCTCTATGCAGCTAGTAACATACTTGTATAGGGTTTCCATGAAAAGTTCCATGTTGCAGGGGTCTGTCTCTGAACTACTTCTTGACATATCAGTTGCCATGGTAACAAGACCTTATCTGTCTTTAGTGACAGCTCTGATTAGTGTCTTCACCTGGAACCCATGTGCAGGCTGCAAAGTGGGGCACTGAACAGCAAACTGATTCAGTTGCCTCTAGTAATGATATTCAATCATTAAGCACTGTGTTAGAGTCTCCATCACTAATTATAGAGAGTTATCAACCTGTTTGGAAGGATGCAACCCTGCCAGTAAACTTTGTGTGTGCCATTGCACTTACTATGTACTGTGCCAATGAAAGTAATGGAACCATAGTTAGCAGTCATTCTTCAGTCAACATGAGCATTTTATTGATGCCTGTTCTACTGTTGTACCTGAGAACATATAACAACTATTTCAGTTGCAAATGCCTAACTATTCACTGATTCTTTAAACCTTTACAAGTATTGCTAGAGATGGGAACTCATGAAATCCATTCTTACCATGTGCTACATGTTCTTGTAGTGCCACTTTTGATAATGATGAAGCATGTGATGGAGAAACATTTCCAGTCTATATATAGTTATTCAGTATATTAAGGAATACACGCAAGCAATAATGCCCGACAGGGTGCGTGTTAATGTGTAATTAATGCCCACCTGGGGATGTTGTGAGGCCTGACACCACATGCAGAAGGCTTCTACACCCCTGGAAGGGCATTAATTACACATTAACACACACCCTGGAAGGCATTATTGAGCTTAGAGAATGAGCTATCTGTAAAACTGTTGTGTTTTACTTACATATATATATATATATATATATATATATATATATATATATATATATATATATATATATCACTATATATTTTTAGTATATTTTTGATGCAAAAAAGTTCCTCCGCCTAATGTTTCAGTCTTGCTGTAGTATATGGTAATGGTGTTGGAGTAGCCATTTTACAGCCAAATATAACATTTAAAAAATAACCAGGTTATTTACTTGATTTTTTTGGTCCCTTACTCCTAAATTGTTTGATTGGCAGTCACTGGAGATTGAAGTTACTATATAATGACATACATTTAAGCTTCGGATTTCCTTTAGTTTAGCAGCATTGTAATTTTATAAGACCAGTGATTAAGCTTCTGTTTTACAGCCTTTGTTCCACTTTTATTTTAGGCTCTATCCAGATTTCTTCAACTGAAAGATGCAGAGCTTTGTAAACCTCTTTACTGCTGCTGCTAGCAGTAGTCATCTCACACAAACTCTCATGCACACACAGCTCTGTTTCAGAAAAAAATGCAGGATAATGAAAATCCTGTTATTCTAGCAACTTTCTAAGTTTATAAGAGCAATATTTAAAATCTGTCCCTATTTTCAGCCCTTTGATTCTCCATTATTTGTGCTGAGAGGCATACTTCTCAACTGCCCAGATTTTTGCAGAATGTCCATATTTTTGTCTCATAATTTTGATCTGTTTCTCATAAAAGTTGTGTTTTTCTAGCAATCTACTGGGATGATCTGAGGATTGAAGTCACAATAAATAGCATATATTTGAGTTTCAGATTTCAAATCCTTCAAAAATACATGTTAAAACTATCCCTGTTGCTCTAGCAACTAAGTTTATAAGAGCAATATTTAATATCTATCCCTATTTTTAGGCCTTTGCCCCCCCCCCCATTTTGTTGGACTTTGTCCAGATTTCTTGCATTAAGTGTTTGAGAGGCATGTCGAGAGGTATGGTCAATTGCTCTCACTCTTCACACACAGACACACTCTCTCTCTCCTGCTTTCATGCACATATTCACATACACAATTTGACAGCAACATAAACACATACACACACACACACATGCGTGCTTTTGATTTTACACTAGCTAAACAATCAATAAAAACAAAATGGGATACAAGAGGTTTGGGAGGTCACTCAGTGGAAGTTCTAGCTTTGCTGGAATTTTCATTTTTTTACTAATTGGTTTTTCAGTGACCTTCTCACTTATTGTTTTAGTTTGTTGTTTGGGATATTTTTGCAGTGACCCTAATGATAATGGACATCAGCTGGGTATAACAGACCTGTGTTTCTTATGCTTGGTCAAACACTCTGCTTGTGCTGTGCTGACAAGGTCATAACAAGGCTGAAATATGCATATCAACATGCAAACAAAAACTAAACTTGTAAAGGCAAAAAATAATAGAAACAGACTGATACAATCAAGGCACAGACTGTTTATTAGTGTAAGCGCTTTTGGCCGAGAAAATACCCAGCCTTCTTCAGACAAAAATTTTTTTAACCTAAATAGATAAAAAACTAACTAATACAAAAATGGATGAATAAATAGCATGTATTGCCACATACATAAGTCGGGCGGCCACGGTGGTGCAGTGGTTAGCATTGCCGCCTCACAGCAAGAGGTTCTCCAGTTCGATCCTCGGCTGGGGTGCCTTCTGTGCGGAGTCTGCATGTCCTCCCTGTGGTCGCGTGGGTTTCCTCCGGGTGCTCTGGTTTCCTCCCACATCCCAAAGACATGCTGCAGGTGGATTGGATACTCTAAAAAATTGGCCCTAGGTGTGCGTGTGAGTGTGCCTTCTGTGGAAGGTTGGGCGCCGGGCTGGCAACTCGACACAGTAAAACTCCACTGCCAATTAATGTGCGGACAAGGTGATCCGCTGTGGTGACCCCTAACCGGGAAAAAGCCGAAAGAAGAAGAAGAAGATTGCCACATATATAAGTCATTTTTAAGTATATTAAGTTTAATTTAACTATGGATCAATGAAAACTTACAGTATGGTGAGGAGAAATGTGGAACAACTGAGTAGGTGAACTTGATTTGTTCCACACTTTTTAAAAGAATGTTTTAAAATAATGCATTAGTGTAGTATTTTAATTGATTTTGTAAAAACTTGATTGGATAATTAATTAATTACATTTCAATTTGTTTTCTGTTGTAGCCTATATATATAGGCAGCTGTGTGTTAAGCAGGTTTTGTCTGAAGAAGGTTAGGAATTTTCTCAGCCGAAAGCGCTTGCACTAATAAACAGTCCGTGCCTTGTTTGTATCAGTCCGTTTCTATTATTTTTTGAAATATGCATATCCACAGCTAGTGGGGTTTGGCTTTATTGGCCTGAAATTGTCCATTAAAACGATGAAACAAGTCATGGGCATTCAGAATCGCTAATTAGCTGAAACACCTGATGTTCATAAGGGTCATTTGCATATATCCCATGTACCTCTGATACAAGAGGTTTGGGAGGTCACTCAATGGAAGTTCTAGCTTTGCTGGAGTTTTCATTTTGTTTTTACTGATTGGTTTTTCAGTGACCTTCTCACTTATTGTTTTACACTAGCTAAACAGAAGCACTGCTTAGCCAGTGTAAAATGGCAGCTTAACCAATCTGTCTCTGACACTCATACAGGCATACACGTTCACACACCAACACATACACACTTTTTTATTTTAATCTTACACTCACTAAACACAAAAGCACTGCTTAGTGACTGCAAAATAGTAGCTCAACCAATCTGTCTGACAGTCATACACGCATACACTTTCAAACACAAACATACTTTTTTGTTTGTTTACTTTTATTTTATTTTACACTCACTAAACAGCAAAAGTGCTGCTTAGTGAGCATAAAATAATGGCGAGCATTGCATTTTTTATAGTTTGAGCTCCACGGTGGCTTGGTAAGCCGCTGTGAAGCAGCAAACTCGTTCGTCAGTGGGCAGCACTTGTACTTTAATACCCTGCTGGAGAACACTCATTCTTCAATCAGGGTGCTATCTACAGTAAGCCTATTCTCTAAGCCACAATAACACAAAATGCACAGCAGCATTCACTTTCTGGATTATTGTACGCATGATGAAGACATAGGAATTTGCTGGTGGTATCTATGCTACTTTGAATAAAACCAATGACATCACCCTCTGCATCACAGTCATCCATTGACTGTGGGCACAGGTCCTCTTCATCTGGTGTTAAAGTCTGGACAAAGGAAGGTCCACCTCCTATGGTATTACATGCAATTGTATTCTGCCTTATCTTACTCCTGACATAGGACGCCATGGCATTCACATTTGAACTACACTGTCCTGACTGATTACTCTGGCTAGGGCAGTTATTCTCAGCCAGTGCTTGGTTAACTCATCTGCCTGCCTTTGACCCCCCCCCTCTTTTCCAAATACATATTTTCCATGCATCTTAAGTGCATCTATGAGGATATGGTTCTCCTCAGCAGTAAAGTTAGCTCTTCTGTGTATTCCTCCCCAATGCCACTACAAATTACTCCTAAAAGTAGCAAACTGGATGACATTATGACTGTAACCCTGCCCTGAGTGAAACAAAGTAGAATGTATACCTCTCTGATGCAGACAGTTGAAGCAATTAAATGCCAATACTGTCCTTAAACATTACTGCAACACTCTCACTTCAGTGAATTTTTGCATTTCTTCCACGAGTTCTTTCACCTTTTTTGTGCAAGCATGTGTGTCTACCTGTCTTTTTTTTCTGTGCCAGGGAATTACTGAATTGTGAAGTGCTTTGCTTAAGTGACTGTAATACATATGTGAATGCAGTAAAGGCCTGGTACATTGTATGGGAGGGAAGGAGAGAATCTGTGGGCCACTTGATGACTGAGGTATCATTTCTTGAAATACAGTAATGCCTCTGGACTTGGTTCAGTGTATTGCTATTGCCAGATTCCATTAGCTCTGACAAATAAGGAGAATTACTAACTGCAGTATATGAAATTAAGCTTTACTCAGCAATGTCACAGCAATGATAGCTAGGTGATTTCAGTAAAAGAATTATGTCTTACCAGTACTTTAGAAACTATTCCTTGACTATTTTCACTACTACATGATGGTTCCCTATATTATGCTTTTAACTACACAGTTTCTGGAGCATTTGCTGTAACTTGGGCTTTCCATCAATCTTTCCAGAATCCTGGTAACTAGCAATGCACAAAGTGGTGATGCTCATGAAGTTCTGTAAGTTATATTTCATTTACAAATGTTTTATCAAAATGAGGCTTATAGGCACACATCTCTATGAGTCACATTACTGTACATATGTGCAAGTGTAGGGAACATCACAGTAAACGTCACACTATTCTGAACTTGTGAGCACAAGCACATGCATGCACAAGTACACTGTTGGCACACAAGCTTTAATTCACTAAGCATGTATCAGGACAGCCTGTCAACTAACTGAGCTGATTAAAGTCACATCACAGAGTGTAGCCTACAACCTAGGGGTCTCACTTTCATACTAACAGCACAAGCTTGCAGTAGACTCAGGCTAAGACTACGAGTTCCTCTGTGAAAGCCCAGGGCAGAGTCGCAGACAAAAGTGCACAAAGGAGACTAAGCTTGTCCTTCACTTTTACCATAGGACTTAGAGAATAGATGATTTGCCACACAGATATTTGGACTGGCCTGGTAGATGAAGTGCCAGAGCTCAAAGGTATGCATACAATAGGTGAGCAATGCCACCATCGCTATAACGACTTCCAGCATAGAATGCCACACCAACTAGCTCATTGTGTGGCAGTGTCCTTCAGTAAGGATAATGTCAAAGTATGATGTTAAAAAGACATGCATCTGGAGTGTTTCTCCACACACCTCCACTGAAAATTGGCTTGTTCCAAGTTGGACTTTCCTGGTAAACAAATAAATAAAAATAAATAAAATGTCTTCAGTAACAGGAATTGTTGAAAGCTAAAGATGAGAGAGTTGTAAAGAGGTGAGGTCTATCAGCCCAGACTATACTGAGCAGGGGTCTGTCTGAGGATCTCCAGAACAAGATTACAACAGCAGCAGGAGTCCCATGTCTCCTTATCTCCCAACACCTGTCATCTGTGCACTCATCGTTTTTGTTTCAAACAGTTTCTTGCTTGCTTTCCTTATGTGAAAATCAGCACTGTTCATTTGGATTTGCACAATGAGGTGAAATGGCACTTCCTGAATGCTCATCTTGTACATTTATGCAGTACAGGATTATGAATGCCACCCATATTTTATATTATGTATTTCTATATACAGACAGATATGTATGTATATATATATATATATATATATATATATATATATATATATATATATATATAGGTTTACTCTCAAAATATTGAAAATTTAAAAAAAAGGTACTAAACAGCAAATTGTTTCGCCGAAAGTGCAAATTACCTAACAGCCCTACTGTCGAAAAACAGCTGTTAATGCTGAAAATGTCGACAATGACATTTTACTGCATTAACAACAATGCCACCCTTGCAGTAACTCCCTAATCCCTACACCTAACATCCCATTTATGCACCAACCACCTGCATGTCCTCTCTCACCCCCCTGCAGCCCCCCTGTGGTCAAGCCCCCCACACACCCCTAACTTAATATTCCAACTACGAGATCGCACTACAGTGAGGAAAGGGATGTATTTCCCTAACTGCACTGTACCGCGATCCCTGTACATAATCGAACGTTATATTTGTGAATGCAGAGTCCATTCCAAATATAACATTCGCTCATGTAACCTGCACACATATGAAGTATTCTAACATATGTAGTTCACATACTTCATAGCCGTGCAAGTGCGATATTTCAATAGTAAACCATATATATATATATATATATATATATATATATATATATATATATATATAGGTTCATAGGTTTATACTAGGCTATCTGCCCCAAGGCATTTATAAGCCTAGCCCGAATTTTTGTGGCTTACGCCACCCCTTATATGAAAAATACTGTACCCATTAGTTTGTTGTGCCTCTGTCCAGCAGTGACACAGAGATGATTCCCGGGGTAAACCTACGATCTCCCATCCACAGGTCAAGATTTCTCTTGAGCAGAGCCAGCGAGGTGCTCTGCCTCACATGGACTGGGACTCTATTCCACAGCATAGGGAGTCTCTGAGTGATAAATCTATCCCTCCAGCACATCCTATTTATATCCGTGCTAAGGTTTAAGTCACTTGCTCTATTGGTTTTGGTGGATTTGGATTTTTTGAGGTGGAGCATGTCCATTAATTCCGGGTTGGACATGGCCTTGTATGTCAGGCACATGTCACCTCTGAGCAGATGGTATGCGACTGAATAGAGCTGGAGTTTCTTTAATCTGGCAGCATATGACAGATTTTGGAGTCCCTTTATCCTTTTGGTGAGAAACTTTTTGGGTCTCTCCAATTGCTGCAGATGTCGGGCGAGATACATCCCGAATGGGGCATTGTACTCGATCATTGGTCTGATAAGTGAAGAGTACAGGGGAACAATGACCTCACTAGATCTGGATGTGAATCCCTTCATGATCAGGTGGGCAATGTAGAAGGTCTTTCTAACCACTTTAGCAATGTGAGTGTCAAAAGAAAGGCCACTGTCAACCTGGGTCCCCAGGTCCCTGATAACCTCTTCTGTGCTTAGTGGATTGCCACCTATATGGTAGCTTGGGGTTACCTTGTTTTTCCCGAAGGGTATGACTATACATTTTTTGGCGTTTAACTTCAGGCCATGGCTCTGGCACTAGCTATCTGTTTCCGTGAGTCCCTTCTGGAGGATATCCGTGTCCGATGCACTTTCCACTATGGCACCCAGTTTGCAGTTTGTCAGCCAAAGGCCTCCCATGTTGGCCTGTACTTCTGAGAAGTAGATGCCGAACAATAGGGGGCCAAGGACCAAGCCCTGTGGGACACCACTTGTGACCGGCTTGGAGTCTGACATAGCGCCAGCAACTCTAACCCTGTGGGTTCTGTCCTTAAGCCAGTTTGCAACCCATCTTGTGACATATGGGTTTACATTTAAGCTGGTAAGTTTTCCTACAATACCCGAGTGGGGTATTGTGTCGAAAGCCTTTGCAAGGTCAAGGTAGGCTGTATGGACTGCCTTTCCCTCATCAATGGCCTTGGTGACTGTTTCGAAGAAGTCGACCAAGTTCAAAAGGCATGATCTTCCCTTGACGAAGCCAAACTGGGTCGGGTCCAATGTCTGCAAGTCCCCTATATCTTTGTTTATGAGCTCCATTATGATCCTCTCCATAGCTTTGCAGACTTGACTTGTTAAGCTTATGGGGCGGTAATTACCAGGGTCCGTAGAGGCACCGCCTTTGTGGAGTGGGACCACAGTTGCCGTACGCCACTCCTTGGGCACATATCCTGTGGTAAGGCTGAGATTAAACAGCTGCCTTATGTGCGGGTTTAATTCCTCATTTAGCTCGTGTAGCACACAGCTTACTGGTATACATATATCATCTTCTTTCGGCTGTTCCCGTTAGGGGTCACCACAGCGGATCATCTGTTTCCATTTCTGTCCTGTCCTCTGCATTTTGCTCTGTCACACCAACCACCTGCATGTCCTCTCTCACCACATCCATAAACCTTATCTTAGGCCTTCCTCTTTTCCTGTTACCTGGTAGCTTCATCCTTAGCATCTTTTTCCCAATATACTCAGCATCCCTCCTCAGCACATGTCCAAACCAATGTAATCTTGCCTCTCTGGCTTTGTCTCCAAACCTTCCAACCTGGGCTGACCCTCTAATATACTTATTCCTGATCCTGTCCCTCTTTAACTCTGCCACAACTCCTGCCTTTTTGTCAATGCCATTGTCTCCAACCCATTTAACATAGCTGGTCTCACTACCCTCTTGTAGACCTTCCCTTTCACTCTTACTGGTACTCGTCTGTCACAAATCACTCCTGACACTCTTCTCCACCCACTCCATCCTGCCTGTACTCTCTTCTTCACCTCTCTTCCACACTCACCATTACTCAGAACTATTGATCCCAAGTATTTAAACTCATCCTCCTTCACCACCTCTACTCCTTGCATCCTCACCATTCCTCTATCCTCCCTCTCATTCACACACATATATTCTGTCTTCGTCCTGTTGACCTTCATTCCTCTTCTGTCTAGAGCATATCTCCATCTCTCCAGGGTCTCCTTCACCTGTTCCCTACTCTTACTACAGATCACAATGTCATCTGCAAACATCATAGTCCATGGGGACTCCTGTCTGATCTTGTCTGTCAACCTGTTCATCACCATTTCAAATAAGAAAGGGCTCAGAGCTGGTCCTAGATGTAATCCCACCTCCACCTTAAACGCATCCATCACTCCCACCGCTGTCACACTACCCTCGTACATATCTTGTACCACTCTTACATACTTCTCTGACACTCCTGACTTCCTCATACAATACCACAACTCCTCTCTAGGCACCCTGTCATATGCTTTCTCTAAGTCTACAAAAACACAATGCAACTCCTTCTGACATTCTCTGTACTTCTCCATCAACGCTCTCAGAGCAAACATCACATCTGTAGAGCTCTTTCCCGGCATGAAACCATACTGCTGATCACTAATCATCATGTCCCTTCTTAACCTAGCTTCCACTACTCTTTCCCATAACTTCATGCTGTGACTGATCAATGTAATCCCTCTGTAGTTACTACAGCTCTGCACATCACCCTTATTCTTAAAACTCGGTACCAAAACACTTTTTCTCCATTCCTCAGGCATCCTCTCACTTTTCACAATTTCATTAAACAATCTGGTTAAAAACTCCACTGCCATTTCACCTAAACACCTCCATGCTTCCACAGGTATGTCATCTGGACCAACAGCCTTTCCATTCTTCATCCTCTTCATAGCTATCCTTACTTCCTCCTTGCTAATCCATTGTACTTCATGATTCACTATCTCTACATCATCCAACCTTCTCTCCCTCTCATTCTCTTCATTCATCACCCCCTCAAAGTACTCTTTCCATCTGCTCAACACACTCTCCTTGCTTGTGACTATGCTTCTCTCATTATCCTTTATCTCGAGATCTTGGAATCTCGAAACACCACTAAACACATAAAAAACAAGCATATGCGTGGGGGCAAGCCCCCCTGCACCCCCCACACCCTCGCAACTTAAATATACCAACTCCTAGATCTCACTAGAGTGAGGACAAGGGAAATGTCCTTTACCATGCTGTATGACGATCTCCATTCAGGATTTCGAAGTTTTAAAACTTCGAACATATGATCTTTGATCATATGATATTCAAAGTTTTGGACTTCAAAATTCTGAACGTAACCTATATATATATATATATATATATATATATATATATATATATATATATATATATATATATATAAAATGTTACAGCCTAATTCACACTTACGGATTCTCAATTTAACAAATGGGCTTAACAGCTCTGTTCCATACTCCACACTGTTTCATCTTATGCTAATAGTAATTCATGAATGAGGTGTGAGAATCATAAGCCTACATTAAAACAAATACCAAAGACAATAGTTACCATCATATGCAGTACCTAATTACTGTAAGATACAGCAATTGAAAATTTAGTGACAGGAAGGGAAGCTTGTTTTCTTGGAAACTCTCTCTCTTAATATAAGCACATGACTGTGATACATGGGATATTACTGACTCCATAAACTACCAACCATATCCTTTTAGGAAAGTGCTATGTTTATTTGTTGTTTTGCAATGTCTTTATTGCAGAACATAGACTTTTCTTAAGAACAAATTGCCTTATATAAATAGAAATGCAAGTCACATACCCAACATCAAAATAAGATGTAACTTTGTTTAGATTGATTGATTGACTTTGTTACCCTGATTAGTGGACTGGTCCACAGACTATTTTCAGCCATGATCCAGCTCAGTGTGGAAGATATAAATTCAAAACAAAATTACATTTGTCCAAAAAAAAAAAAAACATAATAAATGAACACACTAATAGAAAAATACAAACAAAATATATTTGCAGTTAATGGATATAAAGTATTAGCTGTAAATAAACAAAATAATAATTACCTACAGGTTAGCAATAGTAGCCTCTTATCATGGCAATAACAATTAAATTTGTGTGTCAGTCAGTCACATGACATGTTATTATATGGTTTGCCATATGGGATTGCTGTTTGATGCTGTTAGATGTCAGGTTTTTAGCCAGTGACAAAACAGCAGCACATGTATTCACTGCTAATAAATTTAGTTAGCTACTCTTTAAACACAGTTCATTCCTGTAATTTTCTAATATTCCACCTGTCCTTCTATCACCAAACTTATCACACTCTATACTCCTTCCAGATGTCTCAGAAGTTCAGACCAACAACTAATGGAAATTTACAAGTCCAAAAAAAAAAACACAGGTAAAACTCTCTATAGCTACACACCAGCCTTAGTCTGGAGCAAACTCCCATTGCACACCAGAAACATAGCCCATACACAGGAGTTCAAAAAGCACTAAAGCAGCATCTGCTTAATACCTGGACCTGCCACTGTAGTAAATCCAGTACAAACTATTCTCCCTAATCTACTTTTCACTGCCAACCTTTCTATCCGCTGCTATCGCTTTACTATTAACTTCTGCAGCCTCCTCCTTTCTATCATCTCTTAGTTCTTAAGTTAACTGATACTTAAACTTCCACAACTAATCTGCACAGTGATGAATCATGTCCTACCAGCCATGTCAAAATGAATCTACCTACATATTTACCACATGTTTTTGCCTTATATCTTTACTTGACTGTGTGCATTTAAACTTAACTGCATTTTTTGCCCCTATGCTGGGGGAACATTATCACATTTAACCCTAATTGTATTTCTGTATTTTCTTTTGTATTTTATGAGTGATTATCATTTTCTGTGGATTTCAATTGTACAAGCTTCATTAACACAACTTCACACACATTGTATATTCTCTATTCAATATTATGAACTGTAACAGTGTTTGTTTTTTTTTTTTTTCTGTGGAACTCTTCTCCCTGGGCCTCCACTGAAGAAGGACACTAGCTCAGTCAGACTTTCCTGATCAACAAATGTCAAATTAATTAATTAATTAATTAATTAATTAAATACTACTTTCAAATCAGTTGATAGAAGCTTTGAGAAAGTAGTTTAACCTATTGCTTTGGAAAAGAGTGGTCTTGGTGGTAATATTGCATTTCCTGAATATGAGCAAGGGAATAAATAAGGTGTTTGTGATGTCGTCTGTGTACTGGTGCTGGACAGTAGGAATAGTTTAGAAGCCAGTTAAGGAGCATAGTGGTACTGGGAGTTATTGGCATCCAATTTGCTTTTTGCAGTGTGTACCAGTGATGCTGTATTGCCACCCCAAAGGACATGAACCTGCATATTCCCTTTACTGTACAGCTATAGATGTTATGGGATGAGTGCAGAACAAAATAATGATAAACAGTATTCTAATACTGGGAGCAATATTTGCAATAGCATGACTTTCCTGGATTCTAAGGGAAGCAAGTTTGAATATTTATATGCTAGCCATCAGAACCTTAGCTAGGCCATCTGACACCCTGTGTAGTTTTCCAAACTGGTACACCGACAACTTAAAGTTAAGCAACAAAAAAAAAAGTTCTGTACTCAGAATACTCCTTCACTTCAAACTATAGCAAGTTGCTTAGCATGAAAGGAGGAAGTAACTTGCTATAGGTAAATTATGACATACTGGGTGCTTTAGTGCTTCAGCCATGACCACAATTCTAGTGTCTGCATTCACTGATGAAAAACATTATTGGGATTTTTATGAAGACATACCAGTATTGCACTAACCCACCATCAGTATCTGTCAATTATGCTCCCTGACAGCTTGCACCCAGAGTAGTCACTCACTTCACTCTTCTCCTACATTACCAGGTTATAACTCATACCACACTTTTAAGCCATCTAACCTGGAACACCAAAGGCGGAAGTGCATCCATATTCATTAAGGATATCCACACTTCCAGGCTAGTTGCGCAGCATAATGCATCCGAGCTAATCCAAGTGCAACTAACTCTGGGCAAAACTGCAATTCAAATTGTAGCTTGCTACAGATCCCCCACCATGCCTCAGGATTCCCACTCCTCTTTTCTAGATATACTGGAAAATAATAGGGTTCAATCAAACACCCTAATAATGGGCAATTTCAACTACCCCACCATTAACTGGGAAAACTACTCATGTACCTACTCCTTCACACAACGCTTTCTGGAATTCATAAATTCTAATGCCCTTGATAAGCTTATCCACACCCCTACCAGGGGCAACAATATCCTAGACCTAGTCATTACCAACATGAGTGACTGGTGTTCCACACCTGAAATCAACTCCTTGTTGGTCAGATTCGACCATAAGCTAATCACCCTAGATATCCGCATCCCACCCCCACCCACCATTAAGGAAACCATGGTAAAAAATTTCTCCAAAGCCAGCTTCATGCTTCTTAAGACAGAAGTGGCAAACTTCATGACACCCACGCAGATGGGCAATGCAGTTATGACTGCCGAATCCTACACAAATGCACTCTATAAGCATTTACACAAGTGCATGGATCGTGCTATCCCAAAAATAACCAAGGCGGTATCCTCCAAAAAATGAAGCCAATCTGGTAGTCCCCTGCCATAAACAAACTCTACAACAGAAGGAAGAAACTGTTGCAAAAGAGAGTAAAATCCTATGAGTAGAGGAGCTCCCTGGTCAGCCTCAGTAAGAAGCTGAGATCCCTTATAAGATCCGCCAGAGCTAGCTATGAAAACAAAATTGCCACTGATTCTAAGGGCAACCACAAAGCATTCTATAGCTATGTCAAGAATCTCAATGGCAACACCCAGATCTGCTCTGAGTTGCAGCACAATGGCATGAAAATTACAGAACTAACGGATATTGCCAACATCCTGGCAGACAGGTTCAGTGCTAACTTTACCCCCTCTCACTTCCTAAAGGGCCCATAGCTATACAGGAAGAATGCAGAGTCCCTGTAATCACATCTATGCAGGTAAAAGCTGCACTCTCTAAAATTAGAAACACAGCATTCATGGAACTGGACAACATCCCAGGCTGCGTTTTACACGAACTTCAGAATGAACTGGCTCCTCACCTAAGCACCATATTCAATCATAGTCTCATGTCAGGCTTTGTGCCCACTGAATAGCACACATCAACAGTTATCCCACTCCACAAAGGGGGAGCCACCACTGATCCTGGGAACTATCGCCTATTAGCCTGATGAGCCTGGTCTGTAAGGCCATGGAATGTATAATCATATACTTGTTTCAAAATCCATGTTGTCTAAGAGGAGGTCCTGTCTTATTATATATTCCATTAATTAGTTGTATGGTAACCTTTCCTTTATTTTATCTAGAGGACATGGTATACTAATTGATATGTAGTCTGATTCAGAAGACAGATTTTGTACTTTGAGGATTGGAGCTACAGCTAGATGTTTCCAGGATTAAAGGGTTATACCTGTAGGTTCAGTTGATAATATGTTTCAGTAGTATGGAAATAATTTTCAATGTTTGGATGAATTTTGCATGTTTAAATGATTTGTGTAAATATGCTCCAATTCTTATAATACCTACAATGAGGAGATAGTCTTGAAAGAGAATTGCATGAGGTCACGTATGTTAAATATGGTTTCTGAATTTGGGGCATTGTATAGCTAATAATTATGTAATACTTAGAATATTGGAGCTGATGATACAAGGCTTTTATGAAACTAAGGAGCTCAAGATGAACAACATCAGAACTATAGGAGGTGGATTTCAGGTTGTCGTTGTTTTCAAAACCCTCCAGAGCTGCTCTCAGGAATCTACACGACTTGTGTCTGTTTCTTATATATAAAGCTTTTGCAGCATTGCTGATAATGCATGCTTGTTTCTTAAAGATGTTGTAACTAAGTTTGTTGGGAAGAATTGGTTTGGCTTTGATTCTAGAATATTCAGAAAAGTTGAAACTGCAGTTAATAGGCTGCTACCATTGCAAATAATATCTCAATTAACTGCTGCATGTTTGGTATTGAATATTTGCTGTGAGAAGTTGAAGATGCTAGACAAAGTTATTCTACATTACTGATTGTGCTCTTCTATCCTCAGGCATCTCTTTGGGCCACAAGATGAAACTTCTTTTTCTCACAAGAGATGGACAAGATTCAGACAGCCACCATTTACACACAAGGAACACAGATGATATGAGTGAAGGGAAGCACTTGCATAGCAGTGGTCTACAGCAGGGTGAGAAATGTGGAATAGACAAACATCCCCCCAAGATATATTTTCTCATGCATCCTCCAAGGAGTCCGTAACAGTGTTGACTTCTGGAAATTCTGAAAACTTCTCAACAGAAACTCACTGGTGGGATGAAAAGGATAAATGAGAAGGAAACAGTTTACAATTCGGGAATTTTACTGTTAAGACAGGAAGCTCAATTTCAGGTTCAGGCTCATTATACCTATTGTTAGATCAGGGTTTTTCATTGTATAGTAGTTATTAGACATTAGACAGGCTAAAGAATAAAATAATCCTAGAAATGGTGTTTCATTTATGCATACATTTTAGGAAAGCAGAAACAAAGAATCTTTTACTGAATGTTGACCTTGCTGAAATAACAGTTCCTCAATGGAAGATTTCGGACAGTTCTTGTTATGCTCCTTTTTCAAGGAAAGAATCAAGAAATATGTTAAACTAAAAAACAAGATGTAGCCTGAGGATCAAGATTAGGGGTGTGGATATAGTCAACAGAGGAAAATTACTGAAAAAAAGAATATAATATGCTGTGTTCAGGATAGCAGGGCAGTTAAGGTTAGTCAGTTTGTTCAACCTGTTACTTCAGAGAAGTTGTCTAACACTCGAGCATGAGTACAGAAAACAGGTCATCTAGAGACTATGTCACTTCACGTTGTTCAGGACAATCAAAATGATATACAGCAACTTGAATTGTTTATGTACGTTAAATCAAAGACACACTCAGGCAATGTAAAGTAATTTATAGAAGCCAAATAATGACAAATAACTGTAAAATGTGCAATAATTTGAAAAGAACATGTTTCATTATGCAAAGAAACATTGTTCAATAACTGAGAAACTGTGGTTAAAATATTATATTGTCATAGGTTCACAGGTTGGTACTAGACTATCGGCCCTAGGGCCTATACAAGCCTAGCCATAACAATTCCCTTGATATTTCTTCCCACAATATAAACTTCCCTGGACCCCTGTCTAGCAGGGTGACTGACATGATCCCTGGGGAGAATTTCCTATCTCCAATCCAATCATCAAGGTTCCTTTTGAAGAGGGACAAGGAGGCGCTCTGCTTGACATGCATGGGCAGTCTCTTCCAGAGTATGGGGAGTCTCTGGGTCAGGAACCTATCCCTCCAGCATGTTTTGTTCATTGTGATGACAAGGTTTAGATCCCTGGAGCGTGTGGGTTTGGGATTTCTTTAAGTGGAGCATGTCCAACAGCTCAGGGTTTGACATGGCCTTGTATGTTAAGCAGCGATCACCTCTGAGTAGACAATATGCCACAGAGTATAGCTGGAGTTTTTTTAGATGGTCAGCATATGGCATCTGCTTTAGGCCTGTGATACTTTTAATGAGGTATTTCTGCAGCCTTTCCAGCTGTTGCAGATGTCTTGTGAGGTACATACTAAACGAGGCATTATACTCTATAATGGGTCTAATGAGGGATGAGTACAGTGGGACAATGACCTCCTATTTTCTGGATGAAAAGCCCTTAGTGATGAGGTGTGCCACATAGAAGGATTTCCTGACTGTTGTGGCGATATAGTTATCGAAGGTGAGACCACTGTCCACCTGTGTCCCTAAGTCTCTCATCACACTTTTGATGTTTAGTGTACTGCCACCTATGTGGTAATTCATGGGTACATGTCTTGGCATTAAGCTTGAACCCATGGCTCTGGTACCAGGCATCTGTTTCTATAAGGCCCTTTTGTAGAATATCCACATCATTTGAGGATTCAATAATGGCTCCCAGTTTGCAGTCATCTGCAAACTTTGTTGGCCAGAGTCCCTTAGTGTTGGCCTGTACTTCAGAGAAGTAGATGCCAAACAAGAGTGGTCCAGGACTGAATCCTGAGGTAATCCACTTGTCACTTGTCTGGAGCTGGATTTGGAGTAGGTTACTTTTACAGTCTGGGTTCTGTCAGTAAGCCAGTTGGCAACCCATCGAGTGACATAGGGATTTATGCACAGCTTAGTAAGTTTATCTATGATTCCAGAGTGGGGGATGGCGTTGAAGGCCATGGCGAGGTCCAGATAGGCTGTGTGGACTGCCTTACCCTCGTCCACAGCTCTGGAGACTGATTCGAAGAAGTCAATCAGGTTCAGGAGACAAGACTGGCCCTTCACCAACCCAAACTGGGTGGGGTGCAGTGCTTGAACGTTGCCAATGTGTTTGTTTATAAGTTCCATGATAATGCGTTCCATGCCCTTGCAGATCAGGCTCGTCAGACTGAGGGGACGGTAGTTTCTGGGATCCAAGGTGGATCCCCCCTTGTGGAGTGGGATAACTGTAGCTGTGCACCACTCAGTGGGCACAAAGCCTGAGGTGAGGCTATGATTAAACATGACACTTGGTGAGGTGCCAGTTCATGTAGTACACAGCCTGGGATGTCATCTGGTGTCATGGATGCTGTATTCCTAGCTTTGGAGAGTGCGGTTTCTACCTGTGTGGCTGTGATTACCGGAATTTGGCAATCTTTTGGTATTGAGATGAGCACTTTAGGGGTTGAGAAGGGGGGTGAAGTTGGCACTAAATCAATCTGCCAGGATATTGGCAATATCCTTGGGATCAGTATATTTAATGCCATTCTGTTGTAGCTCAGAGCAGATCTGAGCATTGACATTACTATAGAATGCCTTGTGGTTGTCTTTGGAATCTTTGGCAATTTTATTTTCGTAACTAGCTTTTGAGGATTTTATGAGGGATCTCAGTTTCTTACTGAGGCTGGAGAGGGAGTTTTTTGCATCCTGGGATTTTCCTCTTTTCTGCAGCAGTTTCTTCCTTCTGTTGTATAGTTTATAGCAGGAGACCGCCAGATTGGCTTCCTTTTTTTGGAGGACAGCATATTGGTTCTATTTGGGATGGCATGATTCATGCATGAGTGGATGTGCTCGTACAGTGCCTTAGTGTAGGATTCAGCAGTCGAACTTTGAGATCCCATCTGCATGGGTGTCATGAAGTTTATCACTTCGGACTTCAGTAGCATGAAGTTGGCTTTGGAGAAGTTTTTTACAGAGGTTTACTGGGGGGTGGGGGTGGGATGTGGATGTCAAGGGTGATCTGCTTATGGTAAGACCTGACCAATGAGGGGGTGACCACTGGTATGGAGCATCTATCTCCCATGTTGGTAATGACCAGGTCTAGGATATTGGAGCCCCTGGTGGGACAATGGATTAGTTGATCCAGGGCATTGGAATTTATGAATTCCAAGAACAGCTGGGAAAAGGTGTCGGTACCCGAGTAGTTTTCCCAGTTAATGGCAGGGTAGTTAAAATCACCCAGTATTAGGATGTTTGGTTGTATCTTAATATTTTCCAGTATGTTCAGAAAGGTGTAGTGAGAATCTTGGGGCATGGTGGGGGATCTGTAGCAAGCTACAATTTGGATTGCAGTCTTACCTAGTGTTAGTTGCACCTAGAGAATTTCAGATGCATTGTGTTGGGCAACTAGCCTGGAGGTATGAATATCCTTGGTGAATATGGACACTCCTCCACCTTTAGTGTTTCAGTCCTGGTTTTGTGGCCAAAAAGTGTGGTATTGCAGGGGTGCTTCTCTGGAGCCTTGAATCAGGTCTCAGTTACTGCACAGATATCTATGTTCTTCATTTTTAGGAGTGCCTCGAGAGAGTGCATTTTGAGGTTTAGACTTCTAGCACTGAGTAGCACTACCTTCAGATTTTGCATGCTTGTATCTGTTACAGTGGTGGTTTTGTCCTTTGAACCTTGTCTAAAAAAGGCACTATAGGGGTGGCAAGAGCTTTAGCCAGTAACCTGAATCCCTGGGGTGACAGGTACAGACCATCTCTGGCAAAGCGTCGTGGTTTGTTGAACATGTCTTCCCAGGCAGACAGATACTGGATCCCCTTTGTATAACACCAGAAGCTTAGCCAATTGTTGAAGTTTTGTCCTTATACTGTGGTATCATTCTGGGCGAAGGCAGGATGCTACTCAGGGCTAGGGCATACCTGCCTGGGCCACATGATCCGAGAGCTCTTCCATGTCTCTTTTCATGTAGTCCAGGGAGGTACATCTCAAGTCATTCACTCCAACATGGACAATGACAGAGTCGTATTTGTACTTGTTGTGGAGTGACTTGAGTGCATGCGTTATGTGGCAGATCCTGGCACCTGACAGGCAGCCGACTGTAATTTTCTCCTTGTTCAGCCTAGTGAGTGGGACATCAGTGTGCCTGACTATAGAGTCACCTATGACTAAAGTGTTGGGTACATTGTCTTGGCTTAGGGGCTGTTGTTGGGTGGCACACTGGTGTTGTAAGCTATGTGTCACTTTGGTTGTAACTGGTGTTTGTTTGCATTTCAGCTTCAGAGGTCCTTGTTGCTTGGGCAGGTTAATGTTAAGGGCCTCCACATATGTGAGTTTAGTTTTGCTATGTGTGGGTGTTGATGGTGTGAGTTTTGAAAGGCTATGAGTTGCTTGAGGTGTAGTGCAGGTGTTAACCTTCTCCTCTTGACTGTCTAGCACAATCTTGGCCAGAGAGAGCTTTGCTTCCAGTTTGGCTATGTAAGTGCATCTCTCACAGGTTGTAGTGTTGGGTGGTAGGAGGAGAGGGTTGTCTGTGTACATGAGGCAGTTGCCGCATTGCCCCAGTATGCCCAGATTCACCAGGTGGACAGGAGAAATCACCAGAAGCTGACCCCTGGACATGCCTGTTTAGGTGCTTTTTTTGTAAAGTACAAGAGCTGTTTTCCCTTACCTTTGCAAAGTACTTTGCAATTATAGGCTGTTTAGTGCCTACGATTAATTTCTCCTTATTGACAAGGAGAGTTGAGTGCTCGTATCAGTTTCTGGCTTCCTAGTGCTTTCCAGCAGGTTCTAGAGCAAGTGCTAGTCACAGAGGTTCAGATCTTAGTGCTACTACTGAGAAACCAGCTAGTTCTAAGGGAAAATTTGAAGAGCAGACTTTCTGGCACCTGGAATACTTTAACTGTAGCCCCGCGGTGCTGCACGATGCCAAAAATGTGCAAACACACACATTTTTAAGCCAGACAGTTGAAAGGGATAGAAATCAGCCCAAAAAGGCTAATAAAATTACAATTTCAGAGCTGGAAACCAGTCCTCTAGTGTTAGATAGGCAGTACAATGCTCACCAGTCCCACTGGTAAGCAGTAGGACTTCCCTCTACCACAGCAAGGTCTGGATAGCTCTGAACACAGAAAATAAAGTCCTGAGACAAGCAAAGCCTGGGATCTGGACTATGCTGGCTAGGAAAGGTGGGAAACGAGCAAGCAAGATAGTTTTTTTTTTTTGGTTAAAACAGGCTAAACAATGTAATAATACAGTAAATAAACACAGAAAAGGCTAACACACGAGTGTGTAGTCCTAAACAGTAAATGCAATTAAAACTCTACAAAATTAGCAATTTAAAACTTTTCAAATGAAGCAAGGCAAGTGCACAATTGAAAAATGATTTAAGAGGCAGTAATACAGCAGAATAAGTAGCTAGTCTACATATACAGAGAAGTCTATATATACAGAAAAGCAGCTAAAACACACAAACAATTCAGATGCAGTGCAACCTACAGCACTTGAGTTATAGCAATATTAAGGCAAATACAGTTATAATACATGCACTAAAAAATACTCTATATTTCCAAAATGTTTAAGAAGCACAGTCAGAACACAAGGAGATTCAGGCAAAATTATTATTATTTTTTTTTTAAGAAAGGGAGAAAGGAGTAACAGAAGGCCTTCTCAGATGTTCTCTCTGTATTAGGTAGAATGAGCTAATGACACTAGACTGGGAGGAGTGTCTCATATCAAATTTACAGTAGGGGCGGGCAACTGCAAAGCCACCAAGTATAACAACAAGACACCAACAGGGAGGGAGGATGGGGACCAATATTAAGCTATTAGCCTACACTCTTTAGACAGTAAATACTACAGAAATCTTTATGACAGCAGTGAGCCATAAATTAAAGTTTTTAAACAGATAAAGGAGCAAAGAGACTCTACAGAATGCTTTTAACTACAAACAAATCAGTTACCCGTGCAGATTAGTTAACAGCAATAAAATACAGTAAAACGTATGCAGCAGGCAAACAAAGTGCTATATATAAATTGCTAGAAACAATAAACAGTATAAATAAGCCAAAAAAAAGGATACTTCTATATCTCAGATCAGAGTTGTAGTCAACGCCCCTCCTCCACTCTGCTCAGTGTGTATAGACTATCATAGAGGTAAAACAACATTGTTACACTGCTCAGTGTGTATAGACTATCATATGAGGTAAAACAACATTGTTACATTAAATTATAGTAATAATAATGTAAAACGCTAACTGATGCTGTCCACTTACCAATAAACTCAATCCACTATAAATTCTTATTTACAAAACATCTGAGTCAAAAGGCAGTAACAAAACAGTGTCTTCAATGAAAGCTGATGAATTACATAAACAAATCTATAAACCTGTATAGTAATGATCCAGCAGATTTTGGATGGCAAACCCTTACATTATAAACTGTAGGAGAATCTTATCTGAGCAGTAAGATAAACTAGCTACTACAAAATGTGCAGAAAATAGCAAACATCATCCATTGCTAAGTTAATATCACCATTTTAAATCTACAGACCACAGTCTTACAGTACAACAAACTAGTAAATCAGAAGAAGAATATTGGCATTCTTACGTTGCCTAACAACAAATGTCTGCCTCTTTCACTGCATCAGTCACTTCCTAATCCACTGCAACAGGGCAGCAACACCAACTGCAGGTGCCCAGCTGTTATCACTATTCTTTCTTCTTCCTCCAATGTCAAAGTTCAAACTAGGGCAGGGTCATATATAATACAGCACTAGAGCACCATCCAACCACAACTATTAATGCAATGTTATAATATCCAGCACAACCAAAGAGGTCGTAAAACCAAATTAATGTTTCAAGCTTCCCAGTCTGGCTTCCACCTACTGCCATTGTTGAGAGCTTATTTATATCCTCTATAGCCAGAATAAAACCAAAGAAGAAGGTACTAGGCAGGTAACGTGATTACCTGGTAGCAAGGCTGGAAGGACAGGAAGCCCTATTCTGTATTCTTGTATTCTTATGTTTGACTAAAAGGCCTTTTGCTTACCTTTAAGCTTTTCTTGTTACTTTAAGTTTTTACGATTTAAACTCAGTAGTATAAGAACCATTGTAAATTATATACAGTTATTTCTAAGCTTGATAAATCAATTGTGCAGAAAAAAATTAACATACTAAAAACTCAGGGGCATTAACAAGACCCAAAGAAGTTTTCCCCGTCAAAGAAAATGTAAATCCAAATAACAAAGAAAATCATATCAATACGTTAACAGAGTGCTGTACATGATGTGGAATTATTCCCTACAAAATTACAACAACAAATAAAATAGCAATTGCCTATCCCATCAGCATTCTAATCAACCGCTCCATCCATGAATGTACAGTACCTCTACTATGGAAGCAAGCCTTCATCATCCCCCTCCATAAAGGAGGCAACAATTGCAATATCAATAACTTCCGCCCTATTGCTATCCTCTCCCCTATATCTAAAATCTTGGAAAAGTGTATCCAGCTTCAACTCCTACCACACCTCATAGATAACAACCTTTTAACCCCTACACAACACGGATTCAGGCCAAATCATAGCACCATGACAGCCCTCCTGTCCTTTCTTGAGACGGTTAATAGAGCACGCGACTCCGGCCACATTGTTTCCACCTTACTACTAGACCTCTCCAAGGCCTTCAATACTATTTCACATAGCCTGCTCCTATCCAAACTATCAGAACTTAACCTCTCTCCCACCTCCATAAATTGGTTCTCCAGTTATTTATCAAACAGACACCAAGCCGTAATATGGAAAAAGGCCACTTCCTCTTTCCGTACTACCCCACTGGAGTTCCCCAAGGATCTATTCTTGGTCCTATCCTCTTTAATATATTTATAAATGACTTCCACAAATCCATCCCACTTGCAAACATCATCCAATATGCAGACGATTCTACAATTATCTGCTCTGCCACCTCCCTCTTCTCCAAAACTGACTCAGGAAGCTTTCTCAATTACTGAGCATTGGATGAAAATAAATCACTTGGCACTTAACACCTCCAAAACAAAACTAATGGTATTTACCCCCTCCAAATCTACTTCTTTTGACACAAACTCTTTCTCAATTACCAGCCAAAACAACTCACCCTTGGAACTGGTATCTGAAACCAAGCTACTAGGTGTTCTAATTGACAATCAACTTAAATTCAACTCCCATCTACAACTAAATATTAAGAAAACACATCAAAAACTAGGTATGCTCTACCGTCAAAATCAGTATCTTACTAGTTCCTCCAAAACCACTCTCTTCCTCCTTTCTCATTCCCTCTCTTCTACGGTGCTCCATTACTGACTAATCTTCAGTCCTCTCTAAAAAGCCAGCTTTCCTCCTGTTATAACAAAATTGCCAAATTAAGCTAATAGCCATAGGTCCTCCACCCACCACTGTTCCTCTCTCCAAAAACTAAATTGGCTCGAACTACCTAATCATCTTAACTATATACAGCTGACTTTAGCTCATAAGCTTATTTTCAACCCCTCTCTTTGTCCCTCTCTGTCTTCTGCCTTCAATATGCACCTTCCAAATAGAGTCTTAAGGTCCAACAATCAAAACCTACTAGAAGTCCATAAACCATCTCACCCCCCAGGTAAACACTTATTATCCTCTAACCTTTCCCGTCTCTGGAACTCACTCCCACCATCCATCCGTACCACCTCTAATCACTACCTATTCAAAAAATCTCTTCATTCACATCTTAGGTCCCAATGGGATTGTTCTTGCTCCCACCCCTCATAAATATATGTCATCCTACCTCCTGTATGCATTGAGGCTCAACTTTACCTAACAAAGCTTGTTTCCTTCTGAATAATTACACTGTAATGTAATGTTGTGCTCCTTCTCCAACACAACTCTGCTATGTTATCACCTTATTGTCTCAGCTCACGTACATCACATTAATATTCATTTATTGTATTTTTGAATACTTCTTGACTTTTGAACTAAATGTTTTACCCACTACTTGTATAATTTAATAATAGTTAGCTATCTTGTGTATGTAACTCAGTTTTTATGTGCTGGAGCTTTTCTCCCCAGGACTCCATTGAAAACGGGTTCTTTTGGCCCAATGGACTATCCTGATAAACCAACTGCAAATAAATAAAAAATAAATAAATAAATAGTTAATGTTTCAAAGTCCTGAAACATGACATTTTTTTCTCCCATACCCCCAAGCTGTTGCATACCTAGAGCTGGTTATATTTAATAAGGGAGAAAAAGAGCAAAACTGCCTACATGGGGGTTAGAGAAAAGCCCCTTGCAATATATCACTTCAGAAATCCTGGGTTTCACAGTTTTGATGCATCTGCAAGTTTCAAGTTTTATCATAATTATTGTTTGTATGTGTCTTTCGGCTTTTCCCGGTTAGGGGTCGCCACAGTGGAACTTCGGTCTGCTAATGATTGGTAGTTGATTTTTACGTGCCGAGTTACCAGCCCTGACGCACAACCTTCAATGAAGGTACACCCATTCATGCATGTCTCCACACAGAAGACGCTCTAGCTGAGAATCGAACCGGACAGCGTCTTACTGTGAGGCGACAATGCTACTGCAGCACGACCAACGCGGATTATACATAAAAGCCAAATGTGTCAGTTTCAGTCCCTTCATTTATAACTAGAAGCAAGCCTTACAAAATCATCAAAATTCTAAAAATGCTAAAAATGTTAAACATTCTTTATTTTCAAAATGCAAACACACACATCAGCATAGATGAAAGTTAAAATGAAGTTATAATATAGCTTGTTTTACTAATTGTGAAATAGTTATTACAAAAGCAGAAATGTCAGACTATTAAATGAAATAAATCTAAAGACACCTGATGTAGTCTAGAGGGCATCTGCCTCTGGCACCAAAGAAAGAGGACCGACAGCTGAAATTTAATAGTGATCTTTGCCCATACACTTCTATAATTATTAGACTAAGCAATGCATTAGAAACATTTACAAATTTGAAGAATAAATTTACAAACAGTATCCTGCAAGATGCACTTCTGACACTACTGCTGTGTTCTCTGAGCATAACCACACAGATGATCTGTGTGTGGTTTACTGAAAGTGTACATTTGTCCTCCAAGTCATAAACTGAATATTACATTTTTATAAACATTCTGAATGCACATTTCTGTTACTCTTGGTTATGTTGACACTTTTTTTTTCCATTTTCTTTAAGCCTAAACGTAATGTTTATCTTAAGAGTGTAGTTTTCAGAACCCTTTAATTTCCCAAACATATTGTTATGCAATATAACATGAAATGTTACTTTTTGCCTTTTTCACTTACTGTGTTTTTATACAGTAGAATGTCAGGAACAAAAAAAGAGAATTGCAGATACAAGACAATTTAACTGTATTGCATTAAAAAAATACAAAAAGCACCAATGTGAGATAGATGTAATACTGTTTGCTTCCAGAAATGTATATTAAAGGAAAAGGTTACTCAAAGATATCTGCCTATTTTCAGCGTACTATTGCCATGATGTGCCTTGTCAAGAATAAACATGCCTTAGATACAGATGGCTTTCTGCAGATTTTTGAAGATGTTTTGAGAATAGAAATGCAATGCAAAAAAAAATCAAACAATGTAACATATCTTGTAGAACTTCAATTGCTAGCACTTGTTAAGTGAAAGGAAATCACGAAGGATGTACTTATTTCATACAATACCTACATGACAGTAAAGGGTTGCATATTAGGAGGCAAATGATACACCAGTTACATGAGGTTTCTAGACAAAAACATGAAACTAACAGACATTTTAATTATGTTTTGGTATGAAGTCTGTTAACTAATGCTGTGCTTGCATGGCTAGCGAATCCTCCAATAATACATATCTAGATACAAGCCTTAAGTTTCTCCAAGAAGATGCGTTTAATTTTATTCATTTTATTTTACATTTGTTTACTGGGAAAGTTTGACTGAGCAAAGCCCAGTTTCAGTGGAGGCCAGGAGAGAAAAGCTTCAGCATAGCAAAAATTACTAAGTGTATACATACAGAGAGATTTTTTATACAATGGTAAAAAAATACATGACAGGAATCACATAATTTATAACAACTTATGAATAATGAAAATTGGATATAAGTTGGCCAAGTGGGTGACCACGGTGGTGTGGCGATTAGTGTTGCTGCCTCACAGCAAGAGGTTCTCCACTTTAATCCTCAGCTGGGTTGCCTGCTGTGCGGAGTCTGCATGTCCTTCCTGTGGTCACGTGGGTTTCCTCCGGGTGCTCTGGTTTCCTCCCACATCCCTAAGACATGTTGTAGATGGATTGGACACTCTAAATTGGCCCTAGGTGTGAATGCATGCATGTGTGCCTTCTGTGGAAGGTTGGGCTCTGGGCTGGCAACTCGACACTGTAAAACTCCACTGCCATCATGAACGGACAGGTGATCCACTGTGGCGACCCTTAACCGGGAAAAGCCGAAAGAAGAAGGATATAATTTGGCCATGTTTTATATGGAGTTGTTCAGAGGAACCTGCAGCTACTCCTGATATACACATGCATATACATTACTGTAGAATGTTAACTATTAGTTATAAATGCTTATTCACAATTAAAGGCAGGAGTTACAGTACACACATTTTATGTTAGTTAAGTTAAGTTCTGGTGGGATGAAAGATCATGAACTTGGTTTTGTGGGATTTAGAATGAGTTCTAAGTTAGCTAGCCATGATTCAATTACAGTGAAGGATTTTTTGAGTTATGTCTTGTAATTGTTGAGTGGTAGATGATGCACATATAAGTGTGGACTCATCAGCATATCTGATAGTTGAAGCTAGTGGGCAGACAGTACTGAGGTCATTAGTAAAGATGCTAAACAGAAGGGGTCCAAGAATGGAGCCTTGTGGTACACCAAGTGTAACTGGGCATAGGGAGGAGAGGTCAAGTCAACCTTACCACTTGCTGATGGTCAGTTAGATAGCTTTGGAACCAGGAGAGGGCAGAAGGGCTAAGGTTAAGATTAGTGAGCACAGACAGTAACTTGCTATGGGAAACCATATCAAAGGCTATGGACATATTGAGGAATACTGTTGAAACTATTTTTCCTTCATTTCTGCAATGGTTTATGGTATTAGTAAAGTTGAGGAGTGCAGTACTGGTACTCTGATATGGTTCATGGGTTCATACTAGGCTATCTGCCCTGGGGCATTTATAAGCCTAGCCCGATTGTGTTTTGCTTATGCCACCCCTTGATTTGAGTATACTGTGCCCTTTTTAAAGTTTAGTTTACTGTGCCTCTGTCTAATAGTGACACGGAAGTAATCCCAGGGACAAACCTACGATCCCCCATCCACTCATCAAGATTCTTCTTGAAGAGAGTCAGTGAGGTGCTCTGCCTAACATGAATTGGAATTCTATTCCAGAGCGAAGGGAGCCTCTGGGTTATGAATCTGTCCCTCCAGCATGTTCTATTTATTTCTGTGCTGAGGTTCAAGTCCCTCGAGCGCGTGGCTCTAAGGGATTTAGATTTGCTGAGGTGGAGCATGTCCATTAATTCTGGTTTGGACATAGCTTTATATGTCAGGCATAGATCGCCTCGAAGTAGGCGGTATGCAACTGAGTAGAGCTGGAGTTTTTTTAACCGAGCAGCATATGGCATCTGTTTGAGTCCCTTGATCCTCTTGGTGAGGTACTTTTGGGGTCTTTCTAACTGCTGCAGGTGTCGGGTAAGGTACATCCCAAAGGGGGCATTGTATTCTATGATGGGCCTGATGAGGGATGAATAAAGGGGCACGATTACCTCTCTTGATCTAGATGTGAATCCTTTCATGATGAGGTGGGCTATGTAGAAGGTCTTTCTAACCACTTTGGCAATGTGGTTTGTCAAAGGAGAGATTGCTATCAACTTGGGTCCCCAGATCCCCAGTTACTTTCTCTGTACTTAATGGGTTACCACCTATGTGGTAATTTGTGGGCACCTTGTTTTTGCCAAAGGGTATGACTATACACTTTTTGGCATTTAGCTTTAGACCTTGGCTCTGGCACCAGTTATCCTTCTCTGAGAGACCTTTTTGAAGGATGTTTGTGTCAGCTGGAGAGTTGATTATGGCACCCAGTTTGCAGTCATCTGCGAACTTGGTGAGCCATAGTCCTCCCACGTTGACCTGTACCTCAGAAAAGTAAATACCGAACAAGAGAGGAGACCATGACTGAGAACATGGTATGAAGCCATGCTGTGATTTGGCTAGTAGGTTATTGTTTGTAAAGTAATGGAGGAGTTGAGAGTGAATGATTCTTTCTAATAGTTTTGACAGAGGGATAGAATGGCCATGGGTCTATAGTTTGCAAGTTCAGTGGACAGTTAATATCTTAAGGATTTTCTCCTGTGAAAGGCAGAATTCCAAATATCCACCCTGGTGGTATTGAAGATATAGCAGAAGCTGTTGTAGTTGATCTGAATATGCTACATTCACCATGTCAGAAAAGTGAATGTCATCCTAGTTTTTAATGCATTACTTCTAAAGTAAAAGCCAGGCACAGTGGGACAAATACTTATAGACACCTGACACAAAATAGGTTGAGAGTTTCCCAAAATGGTTCACAGACCATCAGTCTTAAAG
Organism: Protopterus annectens; assembly: GCF_019279795.1. Lineage (NCBI taxonomy): Eukaryota > Metazoa > Chordata > Ceratodontiformes > Protopteridae > Protopterus > Protopterus annectens. Next base: position 587,520,555 of record NC_056747.1, on the reverse strand, counting down.
ATAATTTCATATTACAGGAATCACATCAGATATTATGAGCAATATATTGCAGACAAATTATAAGTTTCATTAAAGATAGTGTAGCCAAACAAAAACTAAGTGGCAACAAAAGGCAGACCACAGACCCATTTGGTACACCCAAAATTCTCTACCTTTTGTATTTCTTGTTCTCAATAGTGGTTAATTATGTATGTTGTTAACTGTCTAGAATCCACTCATAGATTTGCCTGCCAGAATCGTAATGCAGGTTATAATGGAAATCACCTATTTTCATTGATTCTTAACAATGTTCTATTGCCCCTTCCTCTTATGTTTTTACATCCTGTCCCATTACATTACCACTTGTGTTAGGATGAACATGTTCTTGTACATGTACTGTATATAACTACTTGGTGTGCGAACAAATTTCTGCCATGTCTCACATCTTATCTTCATCAGTGTCACTATGTACTTGTTAAGCACTTGTCCCTGGTTTCATGAAATATTTTCATGTAATTCCTTCATATTTTATCACCTGACAGAGTTCCTCAATATTGTAAATATCAGTTTTGATACAATGTCTCTAGTGGATGCTTACTTGAGTCTTTCATAAAGGTATCAGCTCCTTCTACAGCTCCTGTTCCATTCTATCCTGCATGCAATTGGCCTTCATTGTAAATGACTCAGCAAGTTGCCCATTCACTTTATATGAGAGAAGGTCTGGGGTTCTGTCCCAATACCAGGCATTAGATTCCTATGTTCCAGTACTGACACTGTAGTATAGCATTAAGTGTGGTGATCCAATTTTGGTGTATCAACCAAGTTCAAAAAGATGTATGGGTGAGATCAAGTCTGCCTGATATGCCTGTAGTTGTAGTGTTCTTTAAAATCGTATAGCTGTTATTGAACAATGGAGGATTCTATACAGAATAAACTACATTAAAATAAAACTATTCAAAAGGAAATTCAAGAAGTCACTGCAAATGTAGAAAATGTAAACATCTATGCATATATTAACTATTATATGAACAATTCACATTCTCATTATGTAGTATATAAAACTGACCTGGGGATTCAATAAACTACTCTTTGCGCTAAGCCTACATGGAGTTTAAGTGTTTGCGAGGTGAGCAGCAGTGTTAATTGCATATTCATGTCAAGCACAGCGTTTAAACATAAACAAATGTGGTTTCATGACTAACAACAGTGTCGCCAGCCAGGAAATCATGTAAAGCAACACAGACATCAGCAGACATGTAAGCCTGTTTACCTACGGTCAAACTAGGTATGCCTGTTTGTGCAAAATGCCACAATAATTACCAGGATTATTAATGCAGTAATATATACTTCCAACACATTAAATGAAATGGTATACAGTGCAGAGTACTGTGGAAACCTGTTTCAGGCATACTGAACAAAAGGTTGTGTAAATGATCAGTAAGGGCACATAGACTGTATTATAAACAAACAGTCAGGGGAAGTGTGTATTGAATAGGGACACGCAGATGACTTGTAGACAGGGAAAGGGGACAGGTGAAACATGGTAATGTTCAGCAGATGAGGCCATGGCAGTGAAGACAGTTGTAGAATGATCCCTAATCACATATCAACATGATACAGTAAGGACTGCAACAGTGAATATATACATAGAATAAACCATCACACAGGATAATTCCACAGTATAAACTAGAAATGATCAACAACAACAATTGGCTTAGCTTCTAGTGTCAGTCCAGGGGGATCCAGTATCTTTCAGACTGGAATGAGATGGTTGATAGGCCATGCTGCCTTACCAGAGATGGTCTGCACCTGTGTCCTCTAGGCTGTCAGATAATGGCAAAGGTGCTTGCCTCTCCCATAGTGCTTATTTTAGGCAATGTCAAAACAACAAAAATTCCAATGTAAAAAAAAAAGTCCATTAGAGGAAAACTCAAGTTTCTGCTGCTTAATGTTGGGAGTCTAAACATGAAGCTGGAGGAACTGTCAGCCTGCTAGCTGACAGATTTGGCAAAAACTTTGCCCCCCCCCCGACCCACAGGCCATACTCGAAGCATACCTGACAACAGTCCTCTGCAAAGTATCTCTAGAGATCAGGTCATATCTGTACTTTCCGAGGCTAACAGCATGGCCTCAATGGTACCAGATAACATCCAGGTTGCTTAAATCTAAAACAGGACCTAGCAGACACACTTAGCATCCTCTTATCCACAGCCTGAGAACTGTCTTTGTTCCAGAAGAGTGGAAAACAACAACAGTAATCCCTTACACAAGGGGGGGGGGTGCCATCAACCGACTCTAGGAACTATAGACCCATAAGTCTAACCAGTCTCATTTGCAAGGCCATGAAAAGAATTATAATGGACATTATCAGCAAGGATATAGGTGACCTTCAAACTCAAAACCCAAACCAAATTGTCTTTGATAGAGCTAGATCATGCTTATTAAACCTAGCAGATTTCTTGGAGAAAGTCACCAAAGACCTGGATGAAGGTAAGACAGTGCATACCTCCTATCTTGACCTGGCCAAGGCTATTGACACCATCCTCGAACTAGGGTATCATTGAGAAACTCTCCCAGCTGGGAATTAACCCTTATGTCACTAGATGGATAGTCAGTTGGCTTACTGATGGAACACATACTGTCAAAGGTGGTGACTCAACATCTACGAGTAGAGCTGTCACCACTGCCATACCACAATGATCTGTGCTGGTGCCTTTACTGTTCGGAATCTATTTTTTGGAAGTCCAGGATACAGTAGATGGCCTTTTGCTTACCAATTTTCCTGATGCTTGCAAATTTGGTGCAATCACAGAGTCCACAAATGATGTTAAAATATTACAGGAGGTAATAATACAGACAAATGATTGTTGCCAAAGCCACAGTCTAAAACTAAATGCAAAAATTGTCATTATTATTGCATTTGGCAAAGTGGAATTCCCCACTAATTACAGTATCAACAACACCCCCCATAAGCTCCAACCTAGCGGTGAAAAAACTGGAAACACAGGTAGATAGCAATCTGAACTTTGACCAGCAAGTTTTCACATCGGGAAGGACAGTCTTCTATGTCGTGCACCTCATAAGTAAGGCCATCGCATCCAGCACTGAGGATGTTATACCAATCACTGTACTCGACCCTGAGTGGAACATTAATAGAGTACAATGCTCTCTTTTGCACATACCTCACCAGACACCTGCAGTAGCTGAAGGGGACCACAGGTTTTTCTCAACAAGAAAATACAGGGCATGCAAACCATGCTATGACATACATGGATAGACTGAAAACCCTGTCACTGTACTCTGTATCATACTGGCATCTGAGAGGTGACTTGTGCCTGGCCTACAAGTCTGTGTTTGACCCTGCCATGATGGAAATTCTGCAAATTTGCAAATTTAATGGCACAAGATTCACTTGCTCTGTAGATCTTAACCTAGCCTGTGACATTAACAGGACATGCCTGAGAGACAGATATATCTCCCAGAGACTGCCACTTGTCTTGGAATAAACTACCAAATCATATGAAGGAGAGCTCCTTGCTAACCCTATTCAAGCACAATCTAGAAAAATGGATGGGAGACTGCAAATTCACCCAGGAGTGCACTTATGTCCATCATGGACAGGCGTAGTCGGTGTTAAACATAGACTCGCTTTGAGAATTACATCCACCTAATAAATATAATTGATGTTACTTGTGATGAACATGGCTAGACTTGTAATGGCTGTAGGAACACTAGCCTAGTAACCTCCTATGAAACTATGAACCTATGTCAACAGTTCACAGGGGGCATATTACTACAGCTGTTATAGAAGGAGCATGTAATGTCAGCAATGGCCATCAGTACATTAGCTCACAGCACAGATTGTAATACTCTCTTGTAGCCATACTGTACTTCCACACCACAATATATCATATGTCAATGGCAGCAACACTGACATTTCAAGTGATCGTACGGTCATAGGACATGATTAGGCTGATGGCCAACATCACATTGAAATCTCAGCCATTATAAAATGAAAGTAAAAATGCCCATATGTATATCTCAGCCATTATAAAATTAAAGTAAAAATGCCCATATGTATATTATGGAAGATAGTAAGACTATTGTGTGTATGTGTATAACTGTTGGATGGAATTATATTCTGCCACTGTCCATATGGGATGTGTGCACTTCACCATGACAGAATTAGCAATCTCACATCCAATGGTCTGTGAATGTCTTGCAAAGGCTCATGGAAGGAGGACTCTACTTCATGATGTGTGTATCCATATTTGACATGAGGACATCCTTCACTCCTCTGCAGGAAGGATATCATGTGGCCAGAGTACAAAGAAGGATGCATGGGGCTACATGAATGGTACCCCAAATGGTAGTGAAATAAAGATCTATTCCAAAGATCGCACACAGACGACAATCATTTGCCAAACAAACACACAGCAGTACACTGGGCCTGATATGAACATTAAACCTGTGTATACATAGAATATGAATGCCATGCAATGTCACAGTAGCAACACCACATGCCTGACTTTAACACTGTCACACAGCAGCATATGGAGTAAGCTAGAATCCTTGTATGCTGAGAACATGTTGCAAGCACTTTAGGGCATGGTTTTGGAGTCCCTGTGTAAAATTGTCTCATAAGTGATAGTTGTATATATAGACACAGAAGTAGCTTGCTGTCAGATTAGAACACCTATATGTCTAGTTAAAGTAGATTGCAAACACAGCAGTTAATGTTTCTGACACAGCACAGGTTTGTCCTGAATACTGTCAGAGTGCATGTTACACAGGATGACATAATTATTGTATGCTACAACAAGATGGATTGAGGAGTGTTAGAAATAGCTTTGGACTCGTATATTGTTCTAAAACTACCTATTTACAGAGCACAGTACTTAACACAAGTGCCAGAGCACAATTCTAGATTTTATAGTGTAAGAAAATACTTTATAGCTGATGACATTGGCATAGTCTGATGAGAGGAAGATGGTAATAGCTGTCTCCCACATGCTGGTGTAAAATGCTCTCTCTAATGTCAAAATGCACACATACACACCAGTTAACTGCAGTGAGAACAGAACCCCTACCTATTGAAGTACACAGACTGGAGAACTCGGTATTTAACGCAAGTGCCGCAGCACACATTTGGCTTTTACAAGGCTGCAGGACAATTTATAGTGGATGACACCACTGTTGGATGTTAAATCGAAAATGTTGGGAGGCCTGTCTGAAATGGATAGCTAGACATGTACAACTATCAATATATTACGGATCTGCAGGTCACCACATTGATGAGAGTGCAAAATATATCATTTGCTGTTGTGTTTCCAATGTGTAGGTATACTTTAAAAACTGATCAGTTTGCAAACTATTTGTAAGAGCTGTCCACATTACTACAAGTATTTGAAAATCTGAATGTGTATTGTTATTATAAAGATGTGCATGGTGTATAAGAAATTATTTTATAAGTTATTATTATAATTATTTCTGCAGTGTAGTTGATATATTCTTGAACACAAACTAAGATACCAAGTTTGAAGTGCATGCATGGAGGTAAGAGATTGCTGCAGTGTAAATACGTGTTATTTCCTGAAAAAGTACCTTCCCTCTGTTTGTGTTTTTACATGTACTTTCATGAGATGAAGACTAAATGGAGTAAACATAAGTAAAACATGCTACTGTGCGCTTTCCATAGCACACCGCAGAGCAACAGGTTTGCGCAATCAATGGCAAAGTGTTTGCACATGCAGGATACACATTTCTATTGCTTTCCCTGTTTGCACTTAGTTAAGTGGTGAGCAAACATGAGACTCATTGCTAAAATTATGAGAGTTCTGAGTACTGAGTGCATGAAACACATCTGCTGTTTAGCTGACTCTATGGCACTAAGTGTAAATACACTGACACATTTCTTTTGGAGACCAGGTGATATAGGGTTCAAATCCAGGTGTATGCAATAAATTTAAATAAGTATTTATATGCAATTAATGAAATGAAATAATTCTTTATACTACATTCATTGTGTGTGGCACTGAGCTGAGGTAACCACACAGAGGAAGAGATGTTCACTATCACTTGGTATTGGTGCACCATGCCAAACTCTGTGCAAAGGGGCCAAAAAGTGAAGGGCTCCATTCCTTTTTTTTTTTTTTTTTTTTTAACTTGTGTGTGTTGTATGTGATTCTGTTTTTGACTTGATTAAAGGTGTTAAAATGGGGTAGACAGGAAGGTGGTGAAATGGGGGGCAAGTAGGGGAAGATCAAAGGGAAAGCATTATAGGAATGTGCAGGAGGGAAGTAGGAAAGAAACATAGCTATCCTCTTCATCAACAGTGTAAAATGACTATGTATAGAATAATGAATTTGGACCGTCACCTCAACAAAGAGGGATGACAACAATGCAATCATGTTGTATAGCCAACTGGACCGAATCAAGTGCATTAAGATGATGTGTGCAAAGTGGAGAGTTGTGTGTGGAAACATCTTTTTTTTTATTTTTTTTTATCTTTTTTGTGGGACAGGTGCCTATTTTTACTTCACTAAGAGAGGAATGTTGGGTAAAGGACATAGGTATTTCTGGGTCAAGTAAATAGGGTAGGTGAGAAAGCAGATGCAAACAGGACAAACAAGACACAGAGCTGGTGAGGGATATGTCAGGTTGGGGGACACTATGATTGGGTGTTAGGGAAGGGGACAACAATGCCCATGCCTATCAAACATGGGGACAGTAAGAATGTAGTCCTCACCCACAGGACTGTCATCTCCATCTCCCTACTCCACTGGCTGTTGGAGTGCTTGACATCTTATCCTACAGACCATAAGGGAGAGCAGCCTCTCCATCCAGCATGGGTGTGCAGCAATTGTGCTGTACACAGCCCTATGCACCAACCCTGGCAACTCCTGAGGGGGGTGACAAAATCCCCACTTCAGCCAGTACTCCCATACAGTACCACAGCACCAGCTGCTGGGGTAGTGCACCCTGAGGGTGTAGGTAGTACAGGAGCAGCAGAGGCAATACTGTCAGGTTGGGTCCCAAATGTGTGGGCATCAGAGGTGGAGGCTGTAGAATGAGGACAGGCAGAGCCACTGGGTTGGCCTACCTCCCTGTGCTGTAAAGCATTTTGTGGTTCGTAAGAGATGGATGACATGGAAACATTCTGATGACACACAGAAAGAGAAAAATGATAAAAGTTTCAGTGAGAAAAAAAAGAGATAAAGCAGAGAGGAACAGTACCAAACAGAGAAGAAAACATTTTTTTGAAACTGGAAGGTTAATCTGACACTTGGCATTAGTTTGAGGACTGTTTGCTGCAGTACCTCTCAGGTGATTGAACTTTGCAGACGTACTGGGGGCATACATTTCATGACCTGACACATTTTTGGTTTAGCTTTATACACTGATAAAAATTGATTTTTATAATGTGGGTTTCAAACTTATGCATAAGGGACAAAACATTTTTTTCCTCAGTGGTGATTTTCCATCCTTATCACAGAAGTGCTTCTCAGACATACTCATGAGTTATATATAAATACACATAAGAGATTGAGGGTTAACCATGTATGTGTGTTACCTGACAAGTTCCTGGTTTATACATTCATGTGTATATGAGTGAAGGCCATCCAAGGCCAGATAGCACAATTTTAATTACAGACATATAGTAGTAAGTATACCATCAGTCACACATATAATTCATATGCGCTCCACTGCTATACATATTTGTCATTTATAATGATGTTTAATTTTTTTGTATGTGATATTTAATATAAAGTGAAATGGAACAATAATAAAAATATTTGGAATTTCCTGTATTAGAACACAGGACCATCTGTATTACACACTTACACCTGCTGCTACAGGAATAGTTAAATAATGTTTGTATATTTTCCTATTCATTAACTTCTCTGTGTTA